>NC_048899.1:35418484-35476096 GCF_011077185.1 Oxyura jamaicensis | reverse complement strand
AAAAAAAAAAAAAAAAAAAAAAAGTGACAATTGCCTTGCAAGTTTACAAGAATGGGAATATTTTTAATTACTATCTATCTAAAACTCCACTGCCAGCTCTGAAAGATGGCTGATTGAATGTATAAAGACCCTTTGCTTCCCTGTTCTATTTTAATAACTACAAAAAGAGGCTGAAAACATGGAATTCACTCTTGAACAAGTGAATCTGTGTTGGACAGATAAATATGCATTATGGAGTGAGAATTAGACCAGACCTTATAAAGCACCTCTGTCCTGAAGTGGTGAATGAGCAAACAATAGCCTAGGGGGCAAACAACCAAAATCTGATCTAAGTTGCAGGAAAAAAAAATCAGAATAATTCCTCTGATTTCAATGTAGATATTCATTTAAAAATAGTGTAACTAAACAGGAAATCTTGCCAACAGTTAATGACACCCTCTACATTTTTAATCTGTGGAAGAACATTACTGCAGTTAGCTATTGTATGTAACGTCATCTACACGGGAAAATGTACTAATTAATATGGTTTATTCAGATCACCACTAGACTGTCTGTGCACAGTGATAACATTTAAAAAAAACATCACACACAGAAAAAAAGAACGAAAATGGATAGGTAAACAATAACTAAAAACATGACTTCATAAATAAGAATACAGCCATACAACAAAGTATGAAAGTTTTGTAAGCAACATTTAGGGTTAGTCTCCTCAGATCTTTTTTCCTGATAATCCTTTATCTTTAATGAAGCACAAAAGTAACATTTTTGGTACAGTTACAGTATGTAGATGATATGTTTTCTAAATACAAAAAAAAAAAATAGCAACTTCAGGAAAAAAAAAAAAAAAAAAGCTTTTCTACAACAGCCAATATGCCAGCTGTACTAAGTATTTAGGCCATCTTACTAAGACTATGAAAGTAAACATACAGTTTTCATTAAATGTGCCTTTCCCATAATTGGTACATAAGTATTTCCCATGACTCTGCAGTTGAGTATCTTGGCTGGAGGCGTATCTGGCCATTAAGAGGAGGGCTTCAGATCTGTTGAGTCTCAGCCATGCCGGGAGACTTGGCACCTCCACATACTGCTTCCTAATACCAACCCCGGTATAAAATGTCATCAGAAGCTTGCATAAACATTGGACTTAGCTTCACATAAATTACTGCTGTCCTGAGATAGTTTATGCCAGAACTTAGTAAAAACAACACTTTGAGTAAATAGAATGTGAGTAAATGCAAGCATCTTAATCCAAGAAAACGATAATAGAAAAACTGTATATCAAATATAAACTCATAAATACAGCGATAAAATTAAATTTTTAACTCACGCCACATGATTAGCTTTTATTTACATGCTAGACTAACTAAAAGGGATAGACTTTCTCCAAGTTACAGCAACTTTGAGAGAAACAACATGAACAAAAGCGTAATACTCCAAAGGATGGATTCCTCTGAAGAAATGGTGATATTTTCATTTTCTTCCTTGTACATTTCACACAGACAATAAACATCTAATTAGGTTCCTTGGATTTTTCTATTACGGTTCAGCAGTGCAGAGACCTTTGGCCTCGCTTCTCCTGGAGGAGTGGTCAGATACCACAAATCATCTATGAAATATCTAGTGCATCTTTTGGAGAACCTGTGCTAAGATCACAACCAAGCAGTCAATTAGACATGTTCTGCATGGCGTGGCATTTTTCTACTGTAATCTCTGCCTTTCTTTTTCAAGTTCTGAATGTCTCCTTGCAATTCCTCCTCTATTAATAGTCACTTCACACATGTATCTCCTTTCTTTGTCTCTCTCTTTCAACCAGCCTCCAGCCTTCCTCCAAAAAAACCAATGCTACTATCTCCCCCTACCGAACAGTCTCCAGTTTGTTAGTCTCTGACTTCCTGCCAATCATTCTGGGAATAATAATATCCCAGTGCTCTCTTTGCTGGATAATTAAGGCATGAATTTCCCAGAGTTTGAAACTCCGGGGTATTTTTATTGCACCTTTCACTATAAAACCAGGTAACAATGATGGAATTAAAATAGCCTTTTCCTTTGTGGTTAACAGTCTAAATATCTATTTATTTTCCATTGGTTCTCTTGTTCTGAGACTCCAGTATATGACAGTGACAATGGGTTCACCCAGCCTTATTCTGAAAATAAATTTTCTATCTTTTGCAAGATATATGTTTCCCCAGATCCCTGGAACAAGTTGTAAACTTGTAACAGATGGTGATGAAGCCTCACATTTTTATACAATACATTTTAAGATTCTGCATCTACCGCATGTACCTTCCAAAGAAAATGACCTTCAGTGAGAGAAGATACACTTGAAAGAAAGGAAGGCAGGCAATGGTGTTAAGCACATCTTTTTCTACTATGAAAATCTTTCTTATTAAATAAATCAAAACTTTTAATGAGGATGAATAATCCAATAATCTCAGAGTATCATGGCTTTTCAAAATAACAGTAAAAAATAGGTACCTGTACACAGTTAAAAATATATATGTGGTTGCACTAGAATAACATTAATTTACGTTGAATACAATTCAGGACTTAGGAAAAAGTATTGGCATTACTTTCACCAGAGATTTCAGGATGAAAGTTGCTGACATTTTATTGATTTTTAGCATTTGCTTACCCAGAGAAAGACTAAAACAACAACATGTCAAACAAAATATAAGGAATAATCAGCACAAATGGGTTTTATTAATGTCTTACTGCATAAAGGAAATGAAGATATAGCGTGGGGTATAGTTCAGTCCATAACTATATTATAAATTGAACTGCCTGCCTACTCTGGCAATTCAAGCAGAGTTACAAGGTTAAACTTTTGATTACTAACAGAGAAACAAAAAATAGTATGAAACATTAATAACTCACCTCTTCTTTCAACAGCTTTTATACACAGTCTTACAAATTGGGGGACTGTAGAATTCTCATGCTCACATACCAAGTGCAAATGGGAGCCAAAAATTTGATCTGCATTTGGAAAAAAAAAAAAAAAAAAGAGAGAGAAAACAACACAGGAAAATGCATTAAAGCATATTATTAGTAATATTTTATTTATTTAGTTAGTCTTTTCCAAGCTTGCATATCAATTAAAAACTCAATATGGGAGATGGGCCGACAAAGTTGGAGACAAGTCCTGTCTGAGTCCTACTGTTCCTTACCTTCTGCCCTGAGCGCAGACTTCTCAGTACTTGCTCGCCTCAGGACTCAGGCCCTTACCCTGGGCTGAAGCTTCAGTTGTCATTTGTACCTTGACCTTTCTAAAGCTTGTAGTCCATGGTCTCTGAGTTTGTTTGGATGTGCCATAAACTACCATGTGGGTGCAAGGGCTTCATTACCTTGCATCATTAGGACTCAGACTACAATTTCACCTCATCTTCCCTGCAGGTTTTAATCATCAAATTACCTGCTTGAAAAATGAAGGTGCTAAACATATTTTGATGAGGATGGCATATGTTACACCAAGTTTAACTTGTGATTTGTGTTTTTTCCTTGACAAATAAGCATTTAGCCCGATAATGCTACATTTTAAATTTTTATGATGTTAAAGTTTTGATAAACAGAATGTTCCTCTTAAAACATCAGTATAACCCAGTTAAACTCTTCAGATTACTAATTAGCTTCCTCCACCTAATTTCCACTCTATATATTTGAGAAATTACGTAAAGAACAATCAGTAATGGGGATGTTGTCAGCTAAAATCAAAATGCATCAAACAGATGAACAAAACTATTCAATAAGAGCCAGTTAAATGCTGAAACAATAGGACTGTACTCCCATCATTTATCCAAAGAGACAGTCTCCATATAGCATTTCAACAGCGTACTACACTTTGGAAACTGGAGTAGAGGCTTTCAAAAATGTTTGTAAAGACAGCTGAGGGGTGCTGGCACAAGGCTGGGCTCTGCAGAGCAGAGCCAACAAGCATGCTCAGTCCTCGAGAGCCTGCAGCCCTCGAGAGTTTCTGTGGCACCAGGAGACTTTCTCCACAGTCAGTTCCGCTACCTCCCACCCCAATCAGTTTGAAAGGTTCTTCCTCAAAGCAGCACAACTTTTTCTCACCACCAGTCCAAATGCTGTTTGCTCTTTTTCTGCTTTGCAATGACATTAGCTTCGCCTTCTTATCATTAACCACTGTTATTTCTTGCTAAGCCTGGACTCTTTCGTAGCTTGACTGCCTTTTTCCTAATACCTCAGACTAAGGAACAAGCTGGGAAGCAAGACAGGGTGCATGGGATGGTCTGGCAGGAGCTTTGTGCTTCTTGACATGCATCAGGGAAGCCTATTGCAGTACCTGGCAATGTGTGTGATCTGCATTCTGGTAGAGTATTTCAAAGCAAGCCTGAATTTAAGCTAGCCAGAGTTTCAGCTGCAGAAGGGATGGAGGACTGGGTTCGCAGAACTACACCGAAGAAGGTTGTGTGCATGTGTGGCGTTAAGCATTAGCGAACAGTCTGTTACATGTTTTGGGGTTATGTTTCTGACAAAGCACAGTCTGGTTGCATTTTCTTCATAAAACATTTATAGCTGCCTTCAGTGGTAATTATATATACAGAGATTTATGATTAAAATGTACTAGCACTTCCTCTTTTGACATCTTAATTGTTTTTTAAAATTTTAGCAAAGACCTGTCAAATTCTTTGCATAATATGGAATGTTCTCCAATGTAAATTATGTTAAAAAGAAGTAAAAATATATCTTATTTGCTTGACAATGACACTTGTAAACAATTTCAGGAATAAAACAGTCAAGAAACTACACCGGGTTTAGATGGCCAGTATGTGAAGAACTGAATGGGAATTAATGCAAGGATGTTCAGCAACTTCTCTTCTGTGCCATAACTGCTTTATAACCAACTTGCAGGATTTTGTTGTTACTCTTTCAGTCTGCAGTATGAATGCAGAATACTCACTGTTCTTGGGAGGGAATTTTGAAAAGGCTGGAGACTGTTTTGCAATTCTCACCTCAGCCATCACCCCTTTTCTGGATGTGGATTTTCTGGATTTGGACTTGCATCTTCTACAGCAAATAGTTTAATGTTGTTTTATGTACTTTTCAGTTTACAGATAGAGTTACATTCTGTATTTTACAGTTAAGGTTATAAACACCTTTTCTTCAGAAAATAGGCACCAGTCATCAAAAGACACTTTGGTAAAACAATGACACAGAATAGCTTGTTGTGTTTTTTGTGTTTGTTTTTGCTGGGGGGGTTGTTTTCCTCCTAGAAATTCATGAATTTTTAGAAGTACTTGATCTAATAAGTCACACAAATATTCTGAATTCTGGGTGTAAACTCCATGACTATTGCTGGTCAATTTATTTTTTCCTGGATCTGTTTCTGTACATAAACATGGGAATGGCAGGAGTTACACTGCCAAATTTACACTCAGAGGTAACAAGGATAGTTGAGCAAAACTTATTTAATATTTGTGCAGAATTTTAAAAACAAGACATTTTATGAATGCTATTTTTTTTTTCACTAGATTTATGTGTAACTAAGATATAAATTTTGGTTTATTTTGGTTTCTTACTCTTTTATAGGTATATATATATTAAATTGCATCTAAGGAGAAACTATCCAGAACATATTTTCAAAAAATAAGAACTGCTCCCAAAGGAATAAAAGAAGCAAAAAAGCCCTTGTTTGATTTATTTGAGATAAGGTTCTCCAAAACTTCATTTTTATGACTTAAAAAAAAAAAAAAAAAAAAAAAAAAGATGTACACAACACTCCTAACCTCCTGTTATGACAGTTTATGTTTCCTATCCAGCTTATTTAACTCAAATGCCTGGGAAATAGACACAATTACCACCTTATGGAATGCTACTTAACTTTAAATGCTCCCCTCTGAATAGAAATCCACTTTATCTTCTCAGAGTTATTCCAGTTTCTCAGGAATTATTTCCTCTATAGGCTCCTGAAATGTTCTTGTTTCATCATTTAAAAATTTAAACTAACAATTGTTCAGAAATATCTTTTATTAGAACAAAGGCAATTCCCATACAGTGGATTCTGTTCACAAGAGCTTGTACAAAGGAGCTGCATACTATGCCCATATACAGCTTTAATCATTCACTCTTTCAGCTGTTATCAATTTAAAACCAATGAAACTCCCACACTGAGTCCATTTGAGCAGTCAATTTTAATATCTTGGGGCATCTGTAGTTATTCTGAATTGGCTGCAAAAGCAGAACTAACAAGTTAAGCTCTAACCATAAGTCTACATCAGGCTGGTAAACCATACATCAAACACAGACAGTTAGTCAATACTGTAGTATGAAAAACCAACAAGCATTTTTAAGAAGAGCAATATATTCATAATATGTTTGGTGGTATGGTTTACATTACACATCCCTGCTATCTGTGCTTTAAACCTTCTATTTAAGATGGTGGGGTGTGTGACAGCTTTGCACATGGATATAAAATGAGACACCAGAAGAGCAGAGAATGGACATTCGCAAGTTGTATAATATAAAATGATGATTACAGCTGCAATGAATTGCTCGTTCTGGTGAGCTTCAAGTTCTCCCTGAGTCTGACAGAGCTGCTCTTTCTGAGTAGCTTTCACAGGCTACAGCAAAGCCACTAATCCTGAGCTGCAGAAATCCAGTCTATGGGAGACAATACTTCTGGAAAAGAAACAATTAAAACAAAATCACAAAAGCCACATCCTCCCTGACAATGCCATTGTTTAACTGTTTTTGGTGTCTATGGATGAGATGTGGCCACACTGAGAAGGAATTCATATCCCGGTATTTTTCATTTAAAAAAAACAGGGAAGGGAATCGCTAGCATCCTGAATTCTCGGGCAGAAGCTCAAATTCTGACGCAAGAGGAGGCATAATGGTGTCATGCCCAAGTTTTTAAAAGCATGAATTATACCTATGTAATGGAATTCACCGCTTTCAAGGAGCTAATATCCGTGGGGTTAACTCTGCTACATCTGGATTAGAACTGCTGGGCTACCAAGAGCTTTGTATCAACATCTTAGTTGTTGGTCTTCTTGGTATGTTTGAGCAGTGGCAGGAAAAAGGGGAAAAAAGAAGGAAAGGGCAAAACACGAGGAATGTGCAGGGATGGAGACAGAACAGCAGGCACCACAGCAGAGAATTGTTTTGGAGAGGGAAGGAAGGTGGTTGGAAGTGCCACATTCTGAAAGGTTACTTCTCCCTGCTCCATGTGTAGACTTAAAATACCAAGTCAGACACTAAAATGATGCTCATCACCGACGGGGGCTCCGAATAATGCCACAATGCTTTTACAGTAAGTGGGCCAGATTCTCAGCTGACTGAAGTCAGCAAGGTTGTCAATGGAGCTCCCCTGATTTATGCTAGCTGGGAGTCTTGCCAGTCCTTTTAACATGGAGATTTATTACATAACGTTGATCTGTGGTGGTCATCAATTAAAAAAAAAATTACATTTGTGAGCAGTTACTGTTAAGTGGCATATGAGCTACCAGATTTGTTTCACATTCTCAGAAAAATAGAGTACTGTAGACACTGGTCTCTTAAGAAATTATGGTGTTTAACTGGAGACAAGAGTTCATTTGAATTCAAAGAGAGCGAGGCTGCTGTACTCCTGCTCAAAGCAGGTCTCAAAAATGAGATATTTTAAAATTATCTGAATGATTTCTGACCATCGTGTCATGAGTAGAGCAGCGTCAATGGAAACATCACTTTGTCCAGTGTTAGGCCATCGAGAGGGTTTGGAAAACGTACTTCAGAAAGTCTGGGTAGCGGTCAAAGAAAGAAACATCCTTGTGACCCACTGTCCCCACAAGTCAAATTAAACATTTCCTAGCTTTTCCTAGGTTATTATGGGCACCAAAACAGTTGCTAAATTTATTTATAATGCAGAAGAATTACAAAACACGCCCCCAAATAAGTCTTAATCTAAACCTTTGGACTTCTCTTGAGCATTGCACTCCCTACGTTGTATTACTCCAAGGTCCACTGGGACATGTGAAACAATTAGGATGTTTTCCCTCGTCTAGAAATAAAATAATTCGTGATCTTTGTGCTGTTATCTGCACAACCACCAACATATGCTCAGCCTTGTACTAGAGGCTATCAAGCCAAATCACAGCTAGTTCCTTTCACCAGCAATTGAATGGCTTTTAGATTCATCTTGAAAAAGTTGTAACAATTCCAATTTTTATACTGTTTAGTTTTTTTGCCTTAACTTACAAAACAAGTTCCATGAAGTTCCTTCAGCGTCTACCCTTTGAAATAATAAAACAACAACAACAAAACTAGGTAACTTGCCAGCTGCATTTTCCTCATTTCCCATAGCATCATTTATGTTGTTACTCATGCTTTTTTCTTTTACTTTTCCTTTATTTTTCGACATTTGATGAAAGAGAATTTTGTAATAGTATATTGCCAACATAACCACCATAGCTTTAAAATCACAGTTTCATTGAAGCATTTTTTTTTTTTTTCTGGACTAGAGAAGCTCAGAAATCAGGAGGTTAGCAGGGCAATATCAAGTTGAAGGTTGGCAATTCATTTGGGGCAATATTAAATCATGACAAAGCTCAAACATAAAGATCAAAGTTCAATTATAAAGTAGTTCTAAAAGGGAAGATTTATATATTATTTTTCTAGCTTATTAGTGCAGATTCTGTAAATTCTGAGAATATTTCAATCCCAAGGATCTGCCCTAGCATATAAATTTGAACACAGTTATTCTTGAAATAACACTGTTAAAATGGCAGGCCTGAGACATGCCTATTTGCTCTTTCTAGGTTTGTGTGCATGTGTGGAAATACACAAACCAAAGTGTGCGTATAGCCCCATACATGTTACACAGAAACGATTCAAAATTCTTCTATTACATAGATATTTTGTGTAAGTAGCAACGAGACGGAACCATGAGGGCTGACAGTCTTCATGGGATTTCTCACTGGAGCATGAAAAGCCCCATGCACCAGCCCATTGCAACAAGTGTCATATAAAGCAGCAGTTAATTCTCAGATTACCATACAACCAACTTTTACACCCTGGTTGCATTCTCTTGTTTGATTATCATCCTCCTATTCCTTATTCTTCATCGGCCAAAACATACTTTATTTTACTACAGATATTTCCTACATCCTACATGAAAAAAGTTTTGCTAAGAGTTAAATGACAATCACATAATTTCTAGATTTTCTGATAATACTGTTGGCAGAACAAAGTACCCCAGGAGATCAAACTGCTATTTAATTTTGAAGCCTGTATTCCCAAATTTGGTTAATGCAGAGAAATGTGTCGAGTCTTCTGGCCAAGTGTGTACACATCAGTGACTAACAGCTCACAGAACTGTGTTTAAGTGAACTTACCACCTTAAAATGTATTTACTCATGACTATAATTTACGTGTTAAATTTATTGGAGTTTTGGTTCCAATGTGACATACAATGTAAAAAATCAATATAGATTTGAGAGCTTTATAGTGCCCCTGGCAAATATGAATAGCACTTGATGAAAAGTGAAGGTTTTCACAGCACCTACAGTGCCACTGCTTTGGAGTAATTAACACCACACGCTTTGTAGATATTTATATCAATTCTTCACTAGCACACAGAACAGTTCTTTGTCAGAAATTCGGTACCAAGATGTCCTGCAAGGCTTTAGACACACTTTTATTATGAGCCCCTATTTTAAGGGATTTACAATTCTGACAGAAGCATTTCCCTATGGGATAAAAGTTAGTATGTGTGTTCTCAGAGCTGGAGGAATTTTGCTCTTGTAAAAATTGGTTAACATTTTTTTCCCTGAAGAAACAAGCAAATAAATAGTTTTGAGAGGTTTCTGCAACCATTTCATTCACCTTTAGAAAAATAAATAGATGCATTTTATAATACAAAATTTGGCAGGCTTTTAATTTTTAATCTGGATGGTTGCATTTTGTGATTTAAAAATATTCTAATGTGAGCCTAAAAATTAACATTTAAAAGTGGTCTATGTATAAGCACTGCAACTGCATTTTCATAACATTTTAACAGATTAAGGGATAAACTCTGGTGAAGACAATGAAGGAACCTTATCAAATGTGCATTTCACATAGACTTACCGTAGATTGGAATTAAGCCCTGTTAACGAATCCTGCCTCATTTGCATGGCCAAAACCTAATCCTAATGAAACTGCATGGTAGATAACTAACATGTTTTCTTTACGGTAACATTAGTTTGGTAATAAAATTGTGCTGGGTACTGACCCTGAGTTCCTGTGCCCCAAATCATGCATCTTATTTTTCCATAGAAGAGCATCCCAGGTAGAACCAAGCTATGTTTATGAATCAAGAGCTTAATGCAAGTGTAGCCAAAACCAAATGCATCTGGCTTTCCTAGAGAGATATATTAGAGGATGGATTTGAGTTATGCTAATGAATCTGGATTTGTTAGCAGGGATCACATCTGATCCGTATGTAACACCGCAGGAGATTCATCAGCCACACTTTATTAAACTAAAAAAAAAAACACCCTTAAATCCAGAAATTAAAAGACTATAAATTACTACTCTATTACTGTAATAACTGAAACAAACTAATATGATGCATTAAAATCCCACCCTAAACCCACAGGCTACTTCAAAGAGGCAAAACCCTTCTATGCATTGAAATCAAACACTATGAATGTTTAAGGACAGATCCTGAAAGTTTGGTGTGTGAGAGTGTGAACACACACACGTGTGTATCTATGACAATTTTTAAAGTGCCTGTGCAAGCTAGAAGCAGAAGCCCACCATTAAGGCACATAATTGTTTCATATATTGAAGACTTCCTTAGAGGAAGAAACATTGTGCTGAACATTTTTCCATGTATCTAAAACATACAAAGTTAATTCATAAAATCTCCTCTTTCTCTTCAGACATGGGCCCAGCTGGTGTTTAACTCTTGTGGCTGCTTCTGCTTGTGCTGGCTGGGGTCAATCTCTTGGCTCAGGACAGACAAGTTTAATACATACTAGCAACACCCTTTGCCATTTTTGACGCACCACTGGAAAGCTCACACTCCAGAGACTGACAGGGGCTGCTGGCAAAATGCCTTTTTCTAGTCAATTTGCATGTGCAGTTGTGGGTTTCACACATAATAATTTGGGAGTGCGTAAATTTTTAAAGCATCATTCCAGACAATATTTGAAAACATGGGTTTACTTGATTATTAGTGGTCAGCACGCTACTGCCTTCAAGTTAACTACCAGCTTCTTAGGAAAATACTTCTTGGATAATCTAGGAAACACTTTTTATCAGGGAAGCCATTTTTTAAGGATATGTGAAAGTGATGTCTGACCAACTTAGCAAGAAACTGGAACAGGAAAAAATCACAGATTCAAAGTATTTATTATTCACTGGCACATATTTAAAATTGTTAAAAATGTATTTTTTTTGGCAAGTTAGAAAAATAATGAGAAGACAGCAGAAAGTATTCCAGCCTACCCTAGAAAACAAATTAGCCAGCAGAGCATCTGAGGTTCCCATTGCTTATTTTAAATACCAAACTATATCAGCATTCTCTTCTTAAAAAGAAATGGAGTGGTGCAGTATGTTGATTTGCATGGTGCATGGTGAGTGACTGTACTAAGTGGAGGGGCTTCTACCACATGCACAGGAAAGCAAAAAAAAAATTGAAGAAGCAGTCAGTTAGCACAGAGGTACAGGGAACCATATGCTGATTTTTTTTTCTTTACGGTTCAGCTGTCTAAATTTTCCAAGAAACAGCAACAAAACCATATCTAAGAAGTATTTGTCTAATGCACATATGTTTTTAGCTGAGAATGAAAGAGGAAAATTAGTACGTCAATTTTTACTTTTTACTCCAAAAAGTATAAAAGAGAACACACCTTTAATTAGCCCCTTTTCTTGCAACGTTTTCAAGGAGGGTCTTCGAGAGATAAACTTCTTTAATCTGCTCTTAACTCGGTTTCTGTCATTTGAGTCAGAAGCACTGTAGTTCAATCTGAAAACTAAAGGAAAACAAAATAAAAATCTTCAGTGAAATTTTATTTTTAAGTAGTAATAGTTTGCTCAAATGTCCTTGGAAAACAATGGCCCAAACCACCCTAATAAAGTCATGCCGTAGGTCAGGAGTGTAGCTGGTTGGATAGTACAGAGCATCTGATTAATATTTTTGTGAATAAACGTGATGAGTTCACTCTGCTGGTTAGTCACAAAGTTGCATTATTTATTGCCTATAAGTATTTGGATGGCTACCAGTTTACTCATGAAATGTTCTGGAATCCCACAAGTTTCACATGGATGATTTTTCAACTAAAAGTTCAGACTCAAAGTGCGCTATGCACTATTAGCTATACACTGCTCGCTATGAGAAGGGATGGATGGTTACACCACTAGTGAAGGACTGAGTTCTCTTGCCAAGATGGATTAAGCGTTATATATATATTTAATGCAGTTATAGAAAACATGGCTGCATGCCATGAAATGTGTGCAAGATGCATTAATTTATGGAAAGAAAAGTATTCCCGTCCTAATGATTATATTTTATTATATTTAGGCATTTACCAAACTGAGAAACATTTTGAGCTCAATTTATTCCTGCTCTGTGTCAAAAAAGACATAGAACCCAGCTGCAGAAAACTCCCCAGAGGAAATTTCAAAGGCATAAATTTAACTTCTTCTGTGCTGAGGTACTTACAGGGCACCATCACAGCTAAGCAAATAGGCCATGCTTGTAGCAAGGAGAAACTCAAGGCTGGACGCTCCAGAAGAAACTGAGATGCCATAAGGAGACATGCTCCAAATGTTTCCCTGAAGAAGCAGATTTTTAAAGATTTGTGACAAACCACCTGAGCCTCAGCACCCTTGACTAGCTGACCCTTGTCCTGGGCTCTCTTGCCCCAGTGCTGAGCAGGACAACAGGGCAGCCAGAGCTGTACGGCTTCCCTTGGCAAGGACCTCCACGTGAGAGAGGGGAGAATAGCTTCCCATTTTCTCTTGAAAATTAATTAATTAATTAAAAATCCACCAAAGCTGAGTATTCTCCACAAGCTGATCTAGCAAGTGCTGATCCATTGTCCCTTCTGTTGAACTTCCAAGGAGTGCCCTTGATCATGTAGCTGCAGTAACAGAGATACTCCCCCATCTCCCCTACCCAAAACGAATGTCTCCTATAATGCAGTGATCTCCGCGTAGAGGATCCAGGGGAAGAGATTTTCAAAAAGCAAATTACGATCAAAATTATTGGGCTATTTTGTAGCACAAAGTTGTGCATAAGGTATAAACAGAGCCAGAATGTTTAAAGGTGCACAATTATAAAACAATGGCAAGCTAAAATAACTGGTTAAGCAACAGTAACAGCCCTGGAATATTGTGGTTTACATTACAAATCTGATTTTAACAGCCAAACTTATAAAATGGTTTACGCTTTGCTGTTGTCAAGGGAGAAAAACTTGCCAAATTGTTCATTTTAAGTAAATAGAACATAGCCAATTAAGGAAAGCAATATTTAAACACATGCCTATGATGATCAGAGCATAGTTTGCTTCTGATTTCACTACTGATTTTAACAGAAGAGTGCTCCATTTTCCCACAGCACTAAAATGACCCCACACATACTTCCACAAACTAGTAATCACACAGGACAAATAAAAGGACACTTTACTGGAAAATACACAGCTTGGTACAATAATCCATCACTTATGAAAAATAGAATTCACATTTTTTAATGGTAGCATTCTTGGAGTGATATATCATAGAATATAAAGATTAGCATTCAATTGATGGCTGGTGCTTTTTTAACATTATAGTTGAGGACTTTTTGTTCGAAATTGAGCAATCCTTGGCAGGGACAAGCTAAAATTCCAAGTCACTTGGCTGTGCTATAAAAAGAACAACAAATGGATGTTTCTAATTCTGCATCTTAATGGTACTTTGAAACAGTGAAGTGAATTGTGTTTAGTTTTGGGACTCTCTTGTTGCTTTGGGTCATTCTGTCCATATCAATTCACATGTAGGTTTGCTTTTTCCTGACTTCCAGTGTGAAGCTTCCCAGTTCCAAATGATGCAGGACTGAAAATATCTCTTAACTCAGTTAAGATGCCTGCCACATTCCCCATTCTGCAGGACTCTGAAAAACTTTATGCCCACTTGAACTACATTCTTAGCTCTAAGTATACGCCAAATTTGCTAAGATATTTTAACTGAAGCAAACATGATCACACTGTGAATAGTAGGATGGGGGAATCTATGATTTGATAGCAGGGTAGAGATCCTCCTGCTTAGAAAGATGAATTAACCCAGATGGAAGTTTTATACCTAAAGCAGCAATTATGGTGTTAAAACTATGTCTAGATGTAGGAATAATTATCGTCATGGATGCTTTTGTATGTTATATGTTGTATTGTATTGTATAGCACATAGCTAAAACAGCAGCAAAGCTAATTTTGACAATTTTCCTATTCTATTAAACATGTGAGTCACCAGAGGGAAACTCCAAACCTCCCAGAAATTCAAGGGTTTAGATAGCATGTTCCAAAACCAAGCTTAGCCAGAAATATTCTTGTTGGGATCTCATTTACAAATAGCCCTTCTCTTGCCAAACCATTCTTCTCGCGATATCCCCACATTGAAATGACTTTGCTATTATATTTAGAAATAAAAAGAGCACCAAATGTTGCTTCCAACAGACAAAAAATATTCTGTTATAAAACTGAAAAAACATTATATATATATACTTATATATATATATATATTAGATATATATATATTAGTACTTTCCTTTTTAAATTTCAAGTTCTGTATTTGGCCATGAGTCTCCCATGAAAGTGAGCTGGCAAACTTCAGACAACATAAAAAAAAGTGGAAAGCGGTTTCACACAGAAGAAAGACAGGATACTTAAGGACCTAAGTATAAAATGATAGGAAATAAATCTACTGCTTTTTCTCAAATCCCCTGGCAAAAACTGCATAGGTGTGCCATTTGATTGATTGCACTGAATGAACTCATATCCTCAATTCTGAAGCTGTTCACTTTGACAGAGCCACATAAGTGCCTCAAAATCAACAAAGAACAGAAGCATAATTACTGTCCCTTTGCACAGACTCTTCACTTAAGTATTTTTTTTATATCTTATGAATAACTTTTGAGACAGATAAAGAAAACACATGCTTGTTCTTGCTAGGCTTGTTCTTTCCAATCTTCTGTTGGAAATAGGTGCAGGACACTTCAACCCAGCAGCAAAAAACATAACATGAGCACAGGCTGGCTTTCACGTTTGGCTGGGAATTAACTAGGACCCTTCAGATGTAAAACAAACAAACAAAAAAACATTTCGGATTACTTTGGTCACTTAATTAAGTGCTTATTTATTCCAGAGGTATTAATAGACAAATGAAAACAAAAAGCAAGTTCTTTTCCTCAGGCAATTTGCCACCTGTTCTAGAATTAAGGTATATTAAATCACAACAGCTTATCACATTAGGGAAGTGTCCTGCAGAACAGGTACAAAAAGAAAATAGTATAAACAGAGCATTAGGCAATAAAAGAAATAAGATATTTGTGCCTCTTGGTGTTAAATAGCATTGTAAGAAAACTGGCTGAATTAGGAAGGATAACCAGAGGCTAAATTATCTGGAAAAAAAAATATATATATATACTAAATCAAGATAATAACTGACCTGTCTTCTGGGGGACCCTACATAAATTCCCTGAATACTTAACACCAAAAACATCCTAAAAAATATATGCAGCTTTTACACAAGAACACAGGAGGAAGGAAGGAATTAATGCATTGCCCTATGCCTCACACCATTCTGCAAAAATAGCACTGTCAGAGTCAATGGAAGTTTTGTGATGTACAGACAAATTGTGAGCCTTATTTGAATGCACTACATTGTCTCTGTGATGCAGTGATAATAAAAATATTACAGTTTCAGCAGGCTGAAGCCTGCTTCAGGCTGAAGCTGTGGCTAAAGTATTTGCAAGGTGAAGTCGTGAAAGCCTTTCTCTATGATTTTGGCATGGGCACAACTAAAAGAACCAGGCAAGACTCCAACCCTTTCAGGGCAAGGATCAAAATTTTAAATAGATTACTTTCTGTGACTTTAGTAGAGAAAATAAAACACAAATCATGTACCTAGACAATGTATTTCTAGCAGACTCTTTTTCCTGGGTGTGACGTTCTAGGCAGATCCTGAATGATTCAGAAAGTAAAATGTTTTAATATGTCCTAAACAGCAACATATTTCATTGGCAAGGTTTCCTAACTCCATGTAACACGATCTCACAGTCCTTCCAATGACTTTTATTTCATTCTTAATTTACAAAACATTTATACTAAATCCCAAGGGTTTACCTATGATTAATTCCTGCCAGGTACAGTATATCTGAACACTTCTAACATGTGTTGAAAGCATTGGTTTTTGAAGAACTATCCATTAATGACTTTCTGAACTGTGACAATGGATATTGACAGTGCTTGTCAGACTAAAGCACTATTGATTGTCTCACATCATGTGTATAGCAAAACCAATTTCTCTCAAGTACCTCTTCCTAACCGAAATACATTATTATGGTGTCTATCTGTTTATTATAACACCCAAAATTATTGTACGTAATTCATTTGGAAAGGACTCTTACAGATTGAAGAGCAGCAGTAGGAGTGGGTAAGGCATTAAGAAATTCAAATAGCTTCACATTAGTTTCTTCTCTTCCACTAGTCTTGTTTTGCAGGTAAAAACAGAACAACTAGTCTGGACTGAGCACAGCTCATTTTTTTTAACACTCTTGAGGACTTCAAAGCCTCAGGAAGTTCTTAGTTCTTAGAAATGGAGATGACTTGTAGCATAACAACACCCATGGTTACGATTTAATAACATTTTGTTCAAGGAATAATAAAAGTGACAGGCTTGATCATTTAAAATCCAAAATACGCTGATTAAAAACCTAGATGCAACTATCTTAAAACACACGAACAGATCCATGGGTTTAATTGTGATCTAACATATCTCAAACTAATGATTTTTTAAAATGTTTTACAGACTCACGTCCAGAGTCCTCATCAGCATCTTGCAGGACTGAATCAAAGCTGAGATGGCTAAATGGGAGGTAGAAGTAAATACTTCTCTTCAATTTTGGATAATGAAAGTGCCAGTCTAACAGCAGTACTATCACATATGTGCAAAAGAAATAACTTAAATGAGTTAATTCATTAATTAATTTCAAGGAATAGGAATGCTTAATTGCTAAGAATGTCTCATCCTTCCCAAGAAATACACAAGTAACATGCAGAGGCGTATGACTATGCCTACATTCCAGGAGACATTGTAATTTAAAAATATATAATGACTCATGACTTTAACTTTTATTGGACTTCACTGGAACTCAGAATTCAACATCATTTTCATATTTTCTTGGCCTGCAGCTGAGGTAAAACTACTTGTAGTCCTTTAGGGGACGAGCAGCATGCATTATTGTCTGTATAAGTGGTCAGTGTTTCAGCCAGCACCAAAGTTCTGACACTGATAAAACCGAGTCACTGCCTCCTTCCTTTTCTTTGTGATCTTCTGAGATGGAGTCAATAAAGCCTGTTCACTAGGGATAATGAATTCACTACACCTACTTTATTGAGCTAAAGACTTTTGTCAGTCATCCTATTTTATTCCTTTGGGAAGTTCCCAGGCAGGTCTCGCGAGCTATCCCCACACTATAATTATTGTATCTTTTTTGCAAAAGAGCAAAATGAGAGACAAAAACATGGTTTGTTTGGAGGCATTACACAAATGATTGGTGGGGAAAATAGAGAAATCAGGCGTTACCCCAATCGCTATGTTTATGATAAGCTTTAAAATTACAGGTTTTGTGACTATAGAGCGTAGACTCGAGAACTGCGGCATCAGATGACAGACTGGGTATCATTGGCCAGGAGATGCTAGGAAGATTTTGTTTTCATGGGCACCAAAGGACCTGAAGTAATTCAAGTTTATGGTCTTAAAACAGATATTTGCCACAGCAACTATATCTGCATTTGCAAATGTTTATGAAGCATGCTCAGAAATAAACAATAGGAAAAGGAAAACAGTGATTATATAGTGCAAATAATTTTGCTGTAATATGACAGCCGAACAACTTAAGTGCTCAGTATTGTCATTACACTTTGTGAAATTTGTGTGCATTAGCAGTAAAGATTCAATAAAATGACTGTATAACTCATATTTTGCGTCATGAGCTGATGCATATAAACTTTTAAAAATTTTGTCTCTCACTAATAATAAATGGAAATAAATGAACAGCGTGTATAAAAATATCATTGCACACTTAGATGGTGAAACAAAATGGCACCCCCCCTGCAGATTTTCTTAACTGCATTTGTAGCTAAATATTTAGAAAAGTAAGGTAATATT
The DNA here is from genome assembly GCF_011077185.1 of Oxyura jamaicensis. NCBI lineage: Eukaryota > Metazoa > Chordata > Aves > Anseriformes > Anatidae > Oxyura > Oxyura jamaicensis. The sequence goes on along the minus strand of NC_048899.1, from coordinate 35,457,751 downwards.
TCTGAGCGTGTCTTGGATTTTTAAAGGAAGATCATACCAGACTAACCTGATATCATTCTTTAATAAAATTTTGTTGTTGTTGTTTGGGTGTTTTAATAAAAGGGAAATGCAATAGGCCAAATCTATATGAACTCCAGTTGTACATCTGATACGATGCCAAGTGGGAAACTACCAGTTAAACTAGAGAAGATGGAGAGAACTGAAACAGTAACTGTGAAGTGACTAAATAAGGTATTAAAATGAGCTTTGTTGAAAGGAGACCTACTGTATCAAAAGAAAGTTACCAGTGCAAGCCCTTAAATATTCTTGGAACTGATCTTTGTGTTTTCATTAATGACTTCAACATAAAAAGTGGGAGCATTCAAAAGTACTTGGTGACTCACAGCTGGGAAGCATCATCAGCTCAGACACAAATCAGGACATGATACAAAATTTTAGTGACTTTGAGACTGGAAGCTGGAGAAACAGATTAGACCTAATACTACCAGATGCACTGTCACAGAGGGATTAATACAAAATATCTCTGTTACAAACTGAAAACTCAGCAGTTGGAAACGTGAAAGTGAGATACCTGGGTGGATTAATTGGTCATAAGTTCACTGAGCTATTTGTGAAAAGGAGGCATAAATAAAGCCAGGGAGAGAGAATAAAGTACATGGTGAGGCCCTGGTGAACCTTCACATGGGTGCAACCTCAGAGGCTGATGTGCAGGAGTTGAATTCAAGGCAGATACGGTGTAGGCAATGCTGTGGGAACCACCAGGAGAAGAGGCTGCTGAGCTCCTGGAAGTGGACGGGGATCTTGGCATGCTTGGCCAGCTAGAAAAAGGCTGAGAAAGGCTGTGATTGTTCTCTCCAAATATGTTCGTGGGGGTAGGAAAAGGAGCAGGAGATGAGAACAGGACAGCAGGGAGGGAGAAGAACTGTTTAAACTGAAGAACAATGTTGGCACAAGAATAAATGAGTATGAACTGGCCATAATATGAATTTCTGAAACACCCTTTCAAAGAAGCCATGGTAGCAAATAAAACTAAAAGAATTTAAGATGAAGCTTAATAAATTTATGGAAGAGGACACAGAGCGTGGTACCTTGTGATAGGAGGGACTGGACTAGATCACCCAGGACATGCCAATCCTTTCTTTTCACATTTTTTTTAGTATTGTCACAATATTAGAAATGCTATTATCTGCACTTACTTGAATATAAAAACCACAATGCCAGAAATCAATGAGTTTGCTTTGTTCATACAGTATGACCAGCTTATGTTCATCTAATGTAAAACATGTGGGACTTGGATGAAAGCTGCTGTAACACACAAAGTCAGGCTGCTGGGACTCTAGGAAGAGAGAGTACGGAGTGCTTGGGAAGGGGAAAATGCTCTCGATGAGCCTGTACCAGGGATTAGGACTCGACACAATCAATTTGCACAAGTGGCTGCATGCAGAGTTTGGTAGGGGCACAGACCACTGTGGACGCATCTGGTCTCGAGCCTCCTTTGGTAGCCACTTTCTGTATCTCTTCAGGTAAAGAGTCATCTGGACACAGAAAAATACAGGCAAAGGTCAAAAGGGCGAGGGAACAGCTTTTTGCATTCGGTGCACTTCTTCCCCTTCCCAGGAAAGGGGATCTCCTAATTTCCCAGGGAAATATTCAATAGCTCAGATGGTCTAACATATAGGACTTGAATAGCAGCCCTGCATTTCACTACCTGATTTCCAGTGTTTTCAGCCATAGAATCTCATCCAACTCATATAAAATGCAATAGTTTCAGAGGAGGAAAAAAAAAAAAAAAGTAGTATTTGATTTAAGGACTTTTGAAGTTGACATATATAATATCAAAATATTATTTAAGCAGACTTCCCAAAAGAAAACAAACATCCAACAATTAAAGGTTGAGGAAGATAGAGCAAGGAACTAAAGATTATTTCTAGATCAAATTGAACCAGTAATTAACAAGAACCAATGCTATTTTTTTTATTTTTTATTTTTTTTAATATAAAGTTCTGTTTGTTTTCTTCTATTGTGGAATATTGTGGAATAAATGTCAGTAACTTTCAAGTCTTTAAGCTTACCTCCTGACTGAGTTAGTAAAAAATAAAAATAAAAAAATAAATAAACAAACACTTTTCAACCTTTTGCACATAATGAGAATAGTCATAATTTGCATTAAATTGCACAGACAAAAGGACAAGTAAGTTACAGAGTTCCTTTCTCTACAAGGAGCACCAGAGAGACTGTTATGCCAAAAGAAAACCCTTCTGAGTGGCTGGGTACTGCCAGACATGTGTGCACTTTTAACTTCAAAACCTACATATAATTCTGCCTTATGCTTTGGAAAACAAACTAATTATCTGTAGAGAACAAGGGAGACTTGGCATTGCTGTATTTATACCACCCTTGTTAAGATTTGTACAGATGATTCATATATTTAAATTTAGAAATGAACTTGGATACCTTGTATCTTTTTTTTCAGATCTGATCTTGTGGGATCTTTCCAGAAAGAAAATCTTACCAAAGAATTTCCTTTTTATTGAGACTCTTTATCAATTTTATTTCATACTTCTACATTTTAAAGAATATTTTTAAAATTTAGTTGTATTCCCATTAAACTCAGCCTTTAATTATATTCATAACCATATATTTTTGATCCATGATGAACTTCTGTTGCTTCTCATGCAATAAAGGATAGAATTAACTTATAGAGTATAGGTTATGAAAACCAACATGTTAAAATTTCCAATGAAGGTGGTAGCAACATTCATTTCTACATTTGCTGTTTCAAACCTCAAGTTCCAGTATACTTATCTTTCCTAATAAAGCAGGTTTAGTATTTTCCATTGACTGTAGATGTGATATTTTATGAAGGAGAAAGGCACACCCATTATCTTTAAAGTAATCAAAAAATATCTAGTCAAGGATCTGAAATCCATTTGCCGTACTCTGTTTATACATGCACTCTACTTTATCAAATTATCTCTACCTCAATTAAATCATTAGAGTAAGTATAGCAGAACAAAGGATCAACCACGAGCTCATTTTTTAAAACAAAATAATTCAATGAATTTAAGAATCTGTTTTACTTCTTACCTTAAGTGAAAGTGCTGGTAGGAATCTCCTACATCTATATGAACATAAATGTAAAACCTGGACAGAGTGAACTTCATTCACTGCCATTAACTTTCCAGATATATGTTTCCAGATATATGATTTCTATGTATTAAAACACAACTGATTTTCAAACTTTTCAGCAGTTACAGCTCCTTGCTTTGGCTTACAGGCTAGTGTCAGAGCTGCACATGGAGGTGATGGGAAAGATCTCCATTAGAGGAGCTTTAGGATCTGCATAGGAACAAAGGCCTGTGTGACTGGGAGCCCAGAAATGACCATCTCCTACATGGCTCATGCAATGGGTTTGCTGCAGCAGGTAGCTGGGACCCCAGGTCTGCTGGCCCTTGTGTAGGTGCTCAGAGAAGAGACTTCCAGAGATGCTGCAGGGCACCCAGTGACATTGAGTGCTTCGTCCAGTCTTCAGAACAGCTGCACTGGAACATTTGTCTGGGCAGGCGCATGATTGCTATATATCACAATCTTTTCCTGAAATAAAGTCAGGCCAGTCACCACAACAACTTTGAGACACTTCGATCCACTACATGTGGGGTTTGCATGGGTGCACTGACCCTTCCTTTGACCAGCCATGGTTAAAACCCAGACAAAATGTTGAAAAGATACACTAAAAGACTGTTTTAGCTTTAAAATTAATGTTCCAGCTGACAAACTGCACAGGGACTTAACCTACTTTAGAACATATTTAATAGCATAATTTAGTCTCTAAAAAGAAAAGCAAAATAACTAATGATGGACAAATTTAGAGGTCGAATCTAGTTCAGATAAACATTCAAAAGTTCAGATGTTTAACCAAACCTTATCTTGTCCATGAAAAGCCTCAACCAAAGAGCTCTATCAAATATAAGTAAAGCACAGAAGATTGTGGAAACTTCTCCTTACAGAAGGAAAACTCGATTATCAGGAACCAGCACCTTATAGTGGCACTCATGTGGTAAGCAGTTAAGCATCAAAGCAAAAGGAAAACATTTTCAGAAAACTGTTTCATGGGAATAGTAATATTTGGATGAAATCCAACACAGAGAAAAGAAAATAATATTAAGGGAAAAGATAATACAAATGCAATTAGACTATCAACCAATAAAACTTAATCTGTGCTTGATAGATGAAACCTTCCAAGCTTAGAATGAATAAGGAAACTGGAGATCAGAGGAGTCTGCCTTTTGAAGTCTTGCTGTCCAGATCCTGCGGACCATTATCTAGCTGAATTTTTAAAGGCATTATGAATATTCTGTCATGGAATAAGAAAACTTTATTACTGTAATGACCTGTAACTTGAGCAGCAAAGATGAATTCCAAGTACACAACTGTTTGAAAAAGGTAAATTCAGCTAACTTGGTTTTCTGGAATAATACTTGCAAAATAAAAGATACGGTTTGAAAGAACATTTTCACTTGCTAGCCATTGATAACAGAAAGCATTACTCTAATGGACCCTCTCTCCATCCTCACATTCACCAGTCTCAAATGGATTTTTAAAAAGTGGATCAGCTGAGATGAGACCATTGCTGTGTCTTACCTGGCACTGTTTCTCATGCAGCACACCGTATCTACTACAGTATCCCAAAGTAAAGTAAAATTTAGACAAATGGTGCACCAAACCAATAGTGCTTTAGTATCCTTTCATTTTTTTTCCCTTCCCTCATGTCACTACTTTAATTCCTCTTTGCTTAAGCCTGTCCTTCACCTTTTTATGTCTCTCTATCCCAAGCCACTTTGGCAGTTTAACAAATTTACTTGTCTCATTATTCAAACTATCAGATGCATAAAATATGAAATCTAGCAGAAGGTTTTTTCTTTAAGCAAGACTAAAATTCTCAGTTCAGAAACGACTAATGTGTAACTTACATTGTTACAACAATAAATGAAGTATCCCTCTCTGCAATTGTCCCTTAATGCCAGTACTACCCCTGTTCCATCATTCTCAATGATCTTCACATACCACTGTCAAACAACTAAAGCAGTACAGTATTTTCATTATTTTCCATTAATTTTTAGTGCTATCTTCTGATTTTCATTCAGATACATATGAAGAAAGAAAGGTAGAAGCATTATAGTAACTTAAAATCATCATAGTTAATTTTACATGGACAAGAAAGATAAATCTACATATATTTCCACACAAAAAAATATACACAAATAATATTTTTGAAGGGACAAAACTTCTGTTGTTGGAAACCAACACAATGAGACAGATTTTGATTGAAATGAATGTATCCACAGCCCATTTAGAAGACTGTCAAAGAGTGACCATAAGATCTTCTCCTACACTACTTAATTTTTAGCCAACTTTCAGGCCATGCCAGCTAGCTTTTCCCAAGACAGAATCTGACTGATGTTCAGCAGCCAGTTTCTTCCAGAGACTCCTCCCAGAAGGTATTATGGACAAGGCAGCACCACGTTTGTTTCCCTCTGCCCTATTCTGCCCTTTACCTCTTGTCCCAGAAGACATTTTACCACCAAGTGTGATATTAAACATCTGCATATCAGACACAACGTTTTAAAAGCACCAGGCTGGTGGGATGCATGTAATCATTAGTTTATATCAGAGACACACATGTTACAGCCATCAGGCATCACCAGACATCACCAGGTGACCAGAGAAGATGTGAGGGAAAGCTTTATCTGATAAGGACACATCCAATCTGTCCTAGAAGGAGCTAGTATGGAGCGATGTGGATGCAAATTGCATGTCCCTGAGCTCTGAATCAAGCAGTTTATTAGAGACACCCAACAAGCTAAAGTTTAACTGGCTCTGAGTTATATTTTTCTATATCAAAGTCTGTTAAATGGCAAATTATCAGATCTTCATCTGCCTGCTTTCCTTTTCTGCCTTCCAAACATCTGGCCACCCACCCTTAGGCTCTGGGTCCTTGGACTAGGGGATAACCTTCTTCAGCAAAAGTGATTATAAAATATGCAATCAATGAGCAATTATAACATATATGGCTTATAAAGATTTACACACAAAGACATACTCTCTCTAGCAGAGAAACGATTTCTGTGTTTTAGACAAGGTGTCTTCATGAAGTTCATGATGATAAGCCTTGTGTTCTAGGCGTTTAATTTTTATCTCCAAAGAAGTGGTCATGAAACAGGTAAAAGCAAATGCTAGGATGCACCAGGAGAGCCATTTTCTTAGAAAAGAGAGAATTCTATTTCATGTAGCTGTGGGATGACCTTGTCTTGAACACCCATATGCAAGAACTATGAATTGATACAGGGGCAGATTCAGAAAAGTGCTATTGGAGATCAGGAAAAAGAGCAGCAGCCTTTCATAGGAAAGACAACCACAAATCTTGGCTGGCTCAGTGTAGCAAAACAAGCAGTAGAAGGAATATGACGGCTGTCTGTAACTCTATTTGGGATGGTGAACTTGAGAAGGAAAAGAACTGCTGAAAATAAAGAGCTAGCTAAATGCTGACATGAGAACACGTTCCTACCACAAGTCCTTTTAGGATAAAAATTAGAATAATGTTTTCAACTTGAAAACACTGAAGTTTTGGAACATCCTTCCAGCATGAACAGAGGGGCAAAAGCATTACTACTGAATTTCATTAATTATGAAAGGAATCAAATGAAGTAGTTGTTTTCAAGAACTGGGGAATTGATTCAATGCTACAAAAAGTCTGTCTGAGGCAGATAATGCCATGTTACACTTTTCAGTAATAGTAACACAAGTGAATTCCTCTCGGGTGAATCCTGGGCACTCTTAAGACAGTGGCCAATGGAATTAATTAAATGGAGCCAAATATTCTTGGTGGTGAGGGGAGCTGCTCGTATGTCATAGTGTTCTCTTCACCGCCAATATTTAAAGCCAGCTAGTTGGAGCCTTTTACTTAATTGAGAAACAGTATCTCATTTAACCCTTCAGTGGTATTCTCCCCTTTGTCTTTCAGAGGCACAATTGCAGCAGCTCTGTGTCACGGGACAAGCAGGCTTTGCTGCAGAACTGCATGTGCCTACAGCTTCTTACAAACTGGTCTTGTGCACCTACACAGCAGCCTGCCCTTAATTAGGAAGCTCTCTCGTCCCTTACATAAGGGTATATATCACACCTACTGGTACAGCAAATGGGCTCTTTTATCATATGGACTCCGTTACCGATGGAAGATTCTCTGATTAAAAGGTACCACTGGTTATAAAGAAATCCACCTTTTAAACTGGAAGTTTTAAGTGCTCCAATTACAGACATCTTTAATGTGCTTGTCCTCAAACTGTTTGTCTGGCACGTCAGCAGGCAGCTGGTGGAAGAAATAGGAGATCCTACCAAGCACATTCATTGCTAAAGCATTAATACACTCAGTCCAGGAGACAATAACGTGCTTCCATCCATTACACTCATCTTTAAATATTTGGGATTGGAGGTCCTAAATTAAACGAAATACATCCTCCAACCTGTAAGGTACAAACATTGAAATGATTTCTCCATGGGGAAAAAGGTGAGTCTGGGCAGTAAGTAATCCTATCTAGAGCCTGATTTATGGTCTCTCTAATTGAGCTTAATTTAGACTTTTATAACCTAAAAACCTCCTTATTTCTGTCACTTTCCTCCCAAAGTACCATGAGGATTGCATCTGGATTAGTTATAAATAGCAGCGAAACCTCAGAATACAGTGAAACCTACAGAATAGCTGTGAAACCTCAGAATACAATGTAGTCTGACGATCATTTTTCTGGCTACAAACTTGCAAGCAGGGTAGTCATTTCAATAATTCCTATGAGAGGTATCAGAATTAGGCTCAGGGGAGAGACACAAAGCTGTTCTGACTCTTCCTTCCCAAGGAGCAAAGCTCAACAGTCCCTCCTGCTTGCTGTCTCCAAAGGCAGTGGTCTAAAATATTTCCTATTACAGTGTAAATGCCTGCATCTATTTAGCTGTATCCCGTTATCAGGCTACATTCTCCCTCTGTGGAGGTGAAATATGGAGATGTAAAATAATGGAGATATACTTGGCGACACAGGTGATGGTGTGTCAAGCTGACACACAGTATATATTGTCTGTTGTCTCAAACAAAAATCATGGTATGGGGCACAGCATGCACCTAACTACTTAACAATGTAAACACTCACTTAGTAAGGAATTAGGAGACAGCACCAAACCAATGCAATTTGGGGCAATTGGGCTTAAAAGTGGGAAGACCCAGAGTGAACATTTTCACTCACATATCACAGGAGTTGACCCCAATAGTGGAACATTACTCTAAGAACATAGAAGTGGCCAAACTGCTCAGCTCCCAATGCCTAAAATGCTGATGTGCTGATCGTGTTTTCTTTGTGATTGCTTTTTCTGAAGCAATTGTCTGTTTGAATCAACCCCTACACATTTTTCCAAAATGCAGCTTTCTTAAACAGTGAGTCAGTGTGTGTAGTGCAGCAGGAAAAAGCTTAGAGTAATCATGACTATCCAGTCTCTACATGCCCCCATATCAAGTTTATCTTGAGTGCACACGTAGGAGTCTGTTTTGTTAAGAAAAAAATATGGTACCACTCTCTTCTTTGGCAACAAGAAGAAATATGGATTTGCAACCCACTTTTTTTGTTGTTTAAACTTAAGTCCTTCAACAGTGTTTTGAACAAACCTAAAGAGATTTTAAGACAGACATTTTGCATTATAACATTCCCACGGGTCGTATGTATGATCGTCTTTACTAAAGCTCCTTTCAGTCCCAGTTGAATAAATATGCATTTTATTTCACTAATCTTGAAACAACAGGAATAAAGTTTACTCAGGTCTTTTATACCTCAGAGAACAAAACAAATACTACAAATCTTTAGAGAGAAAGGATATACAAAAGGGCTTGAGGTGAATGTTTCAAAGCAAATACTCTTTAAATGATGTGCAAATTATTTCAGCACTTGAACATGATTTATGAAAGGGGATTAGTCCACTGAAACAAGAACCCAGTTTAAACTGTTGGGTTTCAAAGTCGAAGATGAGAAGTGTTTGCTGGAAATGGCAGAAGAAACCAGATAGTAATCTATAGTGAGGATTTCTGATTGATTCTCTTTAACTAAATCTTCCACTAGCTATCACTGTCATTCATACCTAACTGTAGTGGACAGTATAAAATACCTTCTTTTATGATGTGTTTCTCCATAAAAATGAAGTATGCAACAGCGATAATTAAGTAATAATGAGGTAATTAATAACTCGGTGACTAGCTCTCTATTTACCAGCATGCCCCATAAATGAGCACAAGGAATATGAAACAATTAAAGATTATCCAAGCTCAAACAGATAACTTTTATAGAGTTGTGTGTCAGTGAGCAGACCAATGAGTCACAGGTCACATCTATAATAATACATTATATTATATTGTAATATTCCCACATACTCTTCATGTAATGGGTAGGAGCTACTCTTAAGTACTATAAAAATGATCACTTTTATGTAATTGTAAAGATTAATAAGTGAGCTAACTTCTCATGGTTCTATAATGACCCCGCTGTTCTAGTAGGTAAAGGAAAATTTAATGATCCTGCTCAGATATGATTAATATCTAACTTTTTCCTGACTAAAAATCTGGACTTGGTTCAATAAAAATGAATTAAGTGAACATGCACTGATTTCCCTGCCAAACGTTTATATGGAACTTGGTTATGCCCAATTTGAAAATATGCTTTTTCAACCCAAATAGTAAACTCTGGAATGATTTTGGAAAGTGAAGTAGAAATAAAACAAAGAATTAAGGAAACGTTATAATATAATTGATGGAAAAAGGATATTCAAATTCGGGAAAAGTCCACATTTTTATCAGAACTTGTCACAGTCAGTTGTTATTTTGGGTGTGACATAATCTCCTTTTATAGTGACACAATTTGTTATTGGATTTGGCATGTTTTGCTTCCAAAATGCCAATATTATTACTTCTTTGTTGCTGAATCAGTATTTTCCTAAGCTTTAAGAAAACAGAATACCTATAGTAAATGTTGCAGAGAAACCTGAGACAAAAAATAAGTAAAAAATAGTGTAGTCCCTCCAGTCCAAATGAATGCTCCTGCCCTCCATAAACAGCAAGTTGCATTTTCTTTCTGTGGGCTTGATCAGTATCTGAAGCTGACTGCAGTCCTGTTGACGCAATAAAAATAAGTGCCAAACATACAAGGTCTAGAGTGATGAAATTAACATTGCAGTAGAAAGCTGCATATTTGCATGTAGCTAGACTTTTGCTTTCTATTTTAATTGTTGGTGGTAATGCAGCACTAAAATACATTACTATTTTATATTTCTTGGTTTTATTGAAAATAATAAAATTGACCTATACATAATGCTACCATTGTAAACCAATAAGACTCCCTAAATAGCATCCATTTAGCTTTGAACCTCACATCTAACTAAAATAAACGGGCTGTGGTAGGGAAAGAAGCAAGCACCACGCCAAGCCAGAAAGGGTTAGAGCTTTAGAGACTTCTCTCGTTCTTTCCTCAGCTCCACTGAAAAACCAGAATGGTTTTCTGTCATTTCTTTTTGTTGTTATTGTTTTGTCTGGTTTTGTTTTCTTTCCTTTTTTTTTTTTTTTTTTTTTTTTTTTCTCTCACATTGTACAGTCTCATTTATCTAACAAACTGCATTCAGAGATGATTCTGGACATGTTAGCAGTTACTTAAGAATATTTACATGCCATGCTTCAATTTTCAAAATTCAGCCCTCTGATGGAAAGAAAGCTAAATGAAACAAGAAAAGCAACTTTGGGCAATTTTAGAGCACACACAGCTCTTGGTTAAAAGCTAGGCATGGGGTGCCTGACTTAACCAAAGGATTTTGTAGTGCAAAAAATTGAAAAAAAAAAAAAAAAAAAAAAAATATACAAAAAAAAAACACCACGGGTGAAAAACCAAAACTATGAACCAGAAGATATTGTTACATATATATATATATATATATATATAAAATTAAAAAGATGCTGGGAGGCGTATCTACAGACATTCCCCTGCGGTCATTCCATGGGGAAGCTTGCGAGCTAGCAGCAAAGAGCAATGCCTTCCCCTTTGGGACTAAAAAGGCCCATGACTCCTGGTTGAAAGTGCAAGAGGAATTTAGGTAAGCAAAATATCATTATTTGAGTTGGCCAGTGGCCAGGGTGGCTAACACCCTGATCCTAACGAAGAGGGGAAAGGAATCCCAAGCCTGCTGTTTAATATGCATGACATGTCGGCTTTGCTGTCAACTTTTCCTTCCACCCCCTGCTTTTGTCTGCTTTTTCCACCTGTTGCAACTTGTCCTCATCCAGGCTGAGAGCTTGCTGGGGCAGGAATTGTCTTACTTTGGTGTCACATTGTGTCTGGCACAATGACGCCCCGATCCCCAACTACTCTTATTGAGGCTCTAAAGACATCATGAATAACAATAACATTGTGCAGCCCATAAAGACTTCCCTTTTCAGTGATATATATATATATATAATGGTATGTATATATATTTTAAATCTTGACACTGTAATTGTGGCTCTTTCAGCTAGAATTTAAATATGGAGGAGGTTTTTACAGGATCCGTCACACTGCTGCATTACTAACCACCGGATTTTCAGTAAAGTGTTCTTGAAGATAAGAAAAATATGCGAGTAGAAACAATAAAAATAATGCAATTCAATCTTATCAATTCAGGCAGTTCCAGCTTTTATGTGGCAAACAAGGAGATCAAATTGCATTTATCTAATATCACAGATTTTTTAAATGTCTAAAATATTTAATTATTTTGCTTTGGCAACCTAAAGCTGAGGAACAGATTACTGTTCCCACTACATAAGGAAATAACTGACAACAATTAGTATTTATTCTTGTTGCTTTTGTAATAAAAATAGAATTCCATCACTTTCAAGGAAACCTAAAATATTAATAAGAATGTGATGAACTGAGTAAATGTGACGCCATAAGGAAATGATGGAGAACAGGTTGGAAATATAGTGCTTTGGGAATGTATTGCATTATCAAGCTTGTGATTGTGCATTTTGACAAGAGCAGCCCTCAGATTGATACGGTAGCCAAAGGGCACTCTTCCTACTGCACAGCCGTTTGTTTCCGTCTGGAAAAGGGGGAGGAGAAGAGAATTGATCCCAGCCGACAATCGATAGTGACTCAAGCCCCGGCTCTTCCACAAGAGGTCACTCCTGAGTGACAAAATTCCCAGAGAATGGCCAAAATGCAAACCAGAAAGCAACCATGGCCAGAAAAAGCAGCATCGAGTGCAACAGAGAGCACAGCATTGGTTTTACCACCTACACTATGACTCTTCTGGCAGCTCCTGTAGTCCATACTCACAGGAAGGTCTGTCATTTTTTGGATACCTGGACAGCTTCTGGGACACATGCGATGCACAGATACTCCCTTCCTACCACGTGTCGTGACAGCACCTCTATTCTCATTCTAACCCCACGGCCCCGTTTTCATGTGATAAAATTAACATGGCAGGCTACTCACCAGCAGACCCAATTATAATTGGTACTAATTACTATTTTTTTTAATTTTTTTTTTCAACCTAAAGAAAAGAAAACCCTACAGTCTGAACGATAACGAAATTACTTGGAAATTATGAAGTCTACCACCAGTTTTTAAAAGATTTCTTCACATGGAAAGGAGCAGTGGAGTAAGGCAGGTTTCTTGCACCAACTGTACGGTGGAGATTGCTAGGTGAAAAGCGTGTTCGTCCTGCCTAGGCACTATCTTCATAAATTAAATGAGTGAAATAGTTGTCATCGTAAAATAAAGAGCAATCTCTTTCCATGCATTTGAAAGCGGGATCACACTTTTAGATATTTTGGTAACATTTCCCAAGGCCATCCTTGGTTACTTCTTAGCTCAAGAAAACTTCAATTAAAACATGAATTGAATCCACACTGGATGAGAAGCCACTGAAAAGCTGCATGACCATGAGGACAGACATTGTATGAACTTTGGAAATTGAGTCTGGCAGTTTAAGCCCAATTTTCAATGAAATCAGTGTCTACAACTCAAAAAGCTTAACTGAGAACTACTATTTGTCCTCATAGTGTAAGCAGAAGCAATAAGGATTAAACATAAAAAAACAAATTCCTACTACTTGGTCTCTAGGAGCAGTCTCCCCAGTTTTAAATTAAAGACTAAGTCATTGGAATGATTTAAGTAGAATATACCTGTCCCGTATATACTTGTGCTGCTAAAAAAGACCACCAGCACAGCAGTATCTAGTCTAAAACTGGACATCTTTTGCAGCTCCTAAATGCAGAGAAGGAAAATACAAATGAGTGAGCCGTCTGAATATTTCATTAAAGATTACTGGCAGTGGTGGTGGCCTGCTAACACACATCACTTGCTTGTCTTTCGTGCTATAATGGAGGAGTTTTAAGCCATCTTTTAAAAATCTCCTTTGTCTGGATTCAACATTGGCAGCAATCAATAATATAAGAGCACTATAAAATTATAAAATCATTAAACTTTACAAGAACTTTATAAACACACTTGCAGATATTGCACATATCTTCTCTGTGCTCTGCAGTCAAACTGGACAATGAAACGACCACCTGTTAACTGCTAACAATGTGTCATTACCAGTTCTCATGCCTTTTTAAAGCAATTTTGGCTCTAGCTGCCGATAATTCTGGCTACGATACTTGTGTGAACATTAAGGGCACAGAAAGCCAAAGGCAGAAAACTGACAATACAGTTTGTGCTTAGACTACTAATAAGTAAGTGAATAATATGATTTTTCTAATTCCACATAATTACTTGATCTCGAGGGGCCAAAAAAGTTCTGAATACATATTTTAGAAGCGATCCAAGCTACAGTGTTTAGATACAAGCTTCGATTCACTGAGATTTCACAGCAGATAATTTCACATTTTTTAATAGTTTAAATAGCCTTGAACAAAACAGAGGTTACTCATCATTCTCTAAGGTTTGAAAAGAAACGTAGAGTAAGTCTATGCCACTGCTCATATTCACTTTTTCTGTTTTGTCTGACAAATTATCATTTAAAGATATGTGAGAAGTCAAAATAAATAAATAAAAATGCCCCAAGTGATAAGACAGTTTATGAGCATTTTGCTATTAGCTACAATGAGAGCAGAATCAGGCCCTCAAAACTACCATGCTCTCAAGACTTATTTTTTCTTCCTTTGAGAAATGCAATGTAATGCACAGCAGAAAGATATTGGGACAATTTTTCACAAGCCACATTCAGGCTTCTTTTTATTTTATAATAGAAAGAGAAACCTTAAAAATATATATATAAAAATCTCCAAGATGACAGGAAAACAACAACAAAAAGCTCTGGTCTGCAAAAAAGAGACTATTTAATGAATCTCTGTATTTGTGTGTGTGTGAGCGCATGCATGTGTGCATATATTTATGATTATGTGGATAATTATCATTAAAAATAGCTGTGTTGGGTGTTCTCAATGCAACTCTTAACATCTAAGACTTTGATCCTGCACTGAAATGTGTGCAGGCAAATTCCTGCACAGACCTTCAGCACCTATAGGTATCTTGTACCAGCACGCGGGGCTAAAGCTGTCACGGTGTTTACATTAGCAGCAGTATGTGACTCCTGCTAAACAAAGAAGAAAAACAAAGATCCAGAAGAGAGGATGAAATTAACAAATGCTGAGCGAGTGATTTGGGATCACCACCAGCTCCTGCTGCCCACCGTACCGCAAACACCTCAACACGAGCTGGAACAGGAAAGTCTCAGTGGACTGATGCCCCTACTAGTTTTAGATCACTTTCTTTTCTAATCGTACCAACAAAAATCAATCTCAATCCCTGAAATTTACTTTCCATAAAATTATAGATACATCCCTGATTGTCGGCGAGAGAAGATATGCCAGGTCTTTCAGCAATTCAGTGTATAAATATATAACAGGCAAAATTACTCTAGCAATTTGAGGTATTTTACTAAAATGGAAACAAAGCAACTGCAATAGACCATTAGCATAGGACTCATGTTGCTTATTTTTTAAAATAAATGGCTTGAATAAATGTCTTTTCTCCTAAACAAATATATTTTGTTTAGGAGGGAATGTCACCCTTTAAAAGTATGGAGCTAGTAACTGTCTTTACTTAAATGCAAGTTATGTATATCAGCACAGAACACATTCAGCTTCACAATTCTCAGTGATCTTCCTTACATTTTATATGTAATAAAAATTATCTTACCCTATAACGGCACAGTTATTTTAAAAAGGGGAAAAAAATAAAATCAGAAAGGAAAAAAAAATCTTACTTAAAGATTTTCTGTGTTCAGGCTTTGGTTCTTTGGATTCAGTGTCTAAGCTATTCAGTAATTCGATGCTGGAGGATCTTTTGAGTTTGAACTCCAAATTTCTCGATGTGCAACTCCGTTCTTTTGGCTGGGGAAAGAATATATATATGTCTGCTTTTAATAAAATTATTATTTGTAAGAATGAAGCAATAGATTACAGAATGCCAGTACAGAATCAGAAACTAATAGACACAGCAAGTGATGCAGTGAGTATGTAATTTAAGGGAAGTGTAATGCAAAATTTGTCATATGGCAGAGCTTTTATGCCCCTGACAGACTGATCTTAATTTCTGAGATAAATTCCCATTTAAGTAAGGAAAACAAAAGGCCTGCTTCTTTAGGCCTTAGAGACCAAAATGATTTCCACATTGTAGGCTATTTCCAAATTACTGCAAAGAGGAAGGTTGTTTAAGTAGCCTTTCTGTTTTAGATATTCACGGTAAATGTTCTTTCAAACACAATTGTTTCAAACATCTGTACAGATCTAGGGTTGAACTCTGCTGGTATAAGCATGGGGAAGAACAGGGGAACAGGGGACTTTGCTGCTGCTCTAATTCACTGGCATAAGAAGTGACAAGTAGGGACCATTACTGGTACCGAATTTAATCACGAGCAGAAGAAAGCAAAGGAGGGAGACCCTATTTTGGCTGGTCACACACCTCTTCCCACAGCACGTGGCCAGGTGAGATTTGCCATCCCAGTGGCCAGGAAAGCTGCAAGGCTTTCTGCACAAATTCAACGTTTTAAAACCAGAACAAATGGCATGGGTGAAGCCTTTGGTGAGTGCTGCTGGGTGGCATCCTGTCCTGGGCATTGAGCAAGGGCAACTGTGGCAGGGACAAGCCCTGCCATCTGGAACCCTCGCTCTGCTACATGCTGCTGTGGCTCACTCTGCACTCAAAGCTGCTGAAGCCATGAGTTCACCTCTTTGCGGAGTTGCACTAAAGAAGCAATTGAGTCTATTAGATGTTTAGCTGAATAACACGCCAAAAAAAAGAGTGCTTTGAGTCTCCATGGAAAACTCCACCCCAAAATCTTCAGTGGGATATCAATATCCTCGCATACCCAATGAAATGCACAATATGAAGACATACATCATCAGATCAAACTTTCCTTGGCTGATTATAGCCTCAGGGTAATATAATGTTTGCAGTTCTTTAAGGAAACAGTAGCCCTGCTCAGGTTAACCCTTTCTACAAGATTGACTCAGCCCTCACTGCCAATTCCATTTCAGCAAAACGTTTGAAAAATGCAAGAAATGGGGATATTTTTCTCACCAGATTCTTCACTGAACAAGGGAAGTCAGTGCCCTCTAAAAAAATATGTTCTTGGAGCAGGCAGAGATAGAAGGGAGACATTTGGAATTTGTACTGAGAGTGGCAAAAAAAAGAAAGAAAAAGCTACAGCTGAATCTGGTTTGGTAATTAAAAACTGTTTTAATAAAATGCAGCCCTGCTTACTTCTAGTAGAAAACCCCCAGCCTTCCTGGGAGAATAACAGCAATCAGTTACAAAGGAATATTATTTGCTAGTGTTATTCTTGTGAATAAGTAATACAAAAATTCATAAAAGGCTCAAATGTATTAATAGTTCTATTGAAGATTATATACTGTAGGCTGCATAAACAGAAAATGCAAAAATTCATTAGTTATTAAGTGCTTGTGTGCTTTTACAACCCTCAGCAAACCAACGTCCTTGTTATTTCAGAGAAATAAATGTAGCGTTGCATTTCAAGGCAAGAATCAAATGACATTTTAGTTCAACAACCTTGTTTATCTGACATTTTTGGGTAGATTTGCATACATATTTCTGTATCCTTCAGATAAAGGAATGTCTAGCTAGCTGCTAGCTGCTAGCTGCTGACTGCCTAAAACCTGCGGAGATGCCTAAGCAAATGAAGTTGAAATTGCTACATCTTAATTAATAAAGGTAACAGCCAAAACAAATACATACCAATCTGTCAATTGCATTTTTGATAGCGTGGAACCAATCCAATATGAGAAAGTCGATATCCGACTGGAGGAGGAACTCATTTCCTGACACTGTTGTGATCTGGGGGAGGGATGGGCAAAGACAGGTAAGTAAGGCACACAGGACAGGTGATTTCCTGCAGTTTTCTCTACTACGCACCCAAACCCTTCCCTTTGTATCGATAATTATCTCCCGGAATTACCGAGGAGTTTTGAACCTCTGTCTGAAAGCTGTTTAGGATATGTCACAACAAACGAGATATTGTCTCGGCAGTGCAACCACCAAACACAAATAGTGCAAAAATAACGATAACGTGACAAAAGTTGAGAAAAGCCAGGAAACTCAATACGATAGACGGTTCAAATGTAAATCAAAGCATTCTGGAAAGAAATGAATGCAAAGTGAGAATTAATTCCTGTTATTTTCAGTTTGCATTTCTGTTCTGTTGTTATTATACCTGATTCCTCTATCCTTGACTTTACACATTTATTATCTACCTGTGATCCCAGAGTCCACTTCCAAGCATTTTGGTGAAATTAATAGTCACTGTTTTTCACATAAAGAAAATTACCATCAAAGATGGCTGTAGCAAAGTAATTAGGAGCCCATTTATCAGGAAAAAAAAAAAAAAATCCCCAGTTTGTCTGAATAGAAGTTTATTTACATTTTTGACCCCCACACTGGGAATATTTATCAAAAGCATATTAATTCCCCTGATAACACTGTTTCCCTGCCTAACAATATTTGGTGGAAATATGCATGCATATTCTGCTGGTCTGAACTTCAGTAAACCACTGTGAAAATAATGATACATCACTTTCATTATTTATTTATTTTTTAACTAAGTTTTCACCAAAGCAGATCTCCTGTTTTACAAAGCAGGTTGAAAGGACCATTTTACAGCGAGCACAACTGAGGCACGGAGCTGCACCTTGGTTTACTTGGCAGTGCCCTGGCCCATGTGGCTGCGGATGCAGCATCTGTAGACAAGTGACCAGAGTTACATCTCCCCCACATCCCGCAAGATGCAGAATCTCATCTTGCCCACGCTGAAAACCAGCTGGGCACCCATCAGCAATGAAACCAAACCTTTTTTTAAAAAAATATTGTTATTATTTTGTTATTAAGGGTTTCCTGTGCAAACCTAGGTAGCTTTCGGATTGCACGCTCAGGTTGCAGTGCTTTGGGGCACAGATTCAGTCCTCCCAATAATCTGCTCATCAGGGCAGGCTATTTCTCAGCACCAAAACCTGTTCAGGTCTCTCTCAGGGAACGGCTGAGCGCTGCGGTTTCTCTCTGAAGTGAGCATGAGGAAAAGCAGAGCAGAGCCATTAAGACCTGGCACAGCCTATTTACTTAAATCGAGCAACCTGAAGTGCTACTGTTTCACTGCATCCGCCCGTGTCCTGAGTTTTTAGCACACAAAAGGAACTTCCCGCATCTTTCTGAAAACTGAAATACCACCAGGAAAAAAAAAATAAAAAAAAATAAAAAGGACAAAACAGCTTAATGTTTCATTAATTGTCCTATAACCCTCCCGTTATTGAGGAAATGCCTGTAAGGAAGGTTTCCAAAGTCATCAGCATTAAGGAAAATCCCGTCAGCGCAGCTCCAGCGGAGACATCCTGTGAGAGCGCTGCGCAGATTGTGGGAATGGGCTCCCAGCGCTGGCTCGGGAGCCTGCCTGCCTGCCTGCCTGCCTGCCTGCAGATGTTCCCAGCCCCATCCAGCCCCGCTCCGGCCCTTCAGGAGCAGACCTCCAGCCTCTCCATTGTTCACCGGGCGCATGGAGAGCCGGTGACGTGGGAAACTGGAACTCTGCTACCAGTCCTCTGCCACGATGCTAGCCACTGCTCATGTGCTATCCATTCGCTTTATTGAAAAAGAAAAAAAAAGCCCAAATTCAACTTTAGGTAAGTAGTTAAATGAGGTGACCTCAGATCTGTGCCCAGTTCACACTGTGAGGCTGGGGACTGAAGCATTATTACCTTATATCACAATTTATTAATGTATACACACAGATATGAATTAGACTAAACACAGGCAACAATTCAATCTAATGCCTCTACCCCAGTATAAACAAATCATTATTAAAATTATAAAATGGAATAACAGTTTCAAAGTAAAAGCAACGTATATAATTAGATTTACTGTATTTTGAAGGCTTAAAAGGGACACAACATAGTTCATTCTTCCGTTCAGCAAATTCAGGCTTTATGAAAATACAAGCATTCAGCACTGCATAAACATTTGTACTGTATGATATGCAAAAGAGATACTCCATTACTAACAAGACCAAAGCAAAATACATGTTGAAAGTTTCTTTGTCTGAATGTGTTATTTTGATAATCATATATTATCAGTGTTTTACGAGCAAATCTGTAAAAACAGATCATAGCACTGAGGGAAGAGAATTCATTTAAAATATACTTTCTGTAAGATATAGTTCAAGTCCTTCTCTTTCTTTCCTCAGACTAATCTTCAGAGTAACTAGACAGTTTCAAGAAGACTGCTACTGCTCTCTACAGTTTAAATGCATCCACTCCTTAATTACAGTCAGTAATTGACTTTGTTCTGCTCCATTCCAGTCATTCACAGGAAAGCAGTTCCAAAGGCTTTGGCTGGTAAATCCCATTTAATGTGCAGGTTTCCTATCCCACTTTTATATATTACCTCCTTAGGATTTCTGATAAATGGTTCTTGGAAGGGATTGCTAAACCATATTTGCACTTTGAACAATCGAATTTTCAACACCCTTGGGAAAAGACATCAGTAAAGAATGCTAGCTTTGAGTAAACCTTGTGATTGAACAATTTATGATCACAGCCCTAAATGATGTATAACTAACAACAAGCATAAATTTTTCAATATTAAGGCGTGCTAACACACCGTCCCTGTAACAGACACTGCTGAAATAAACAGAGGGACTGGAGGAAAAATGAAAGACAAATAAAATAAAATAAAAAAGAGAAAGAAAATGAAGTGCTCTAGATAGAGCTGCCAGTCTCCATTGTGCCAAGTGCTCCATTTATTTGAATATTTCCTGAAATCCCTCTCATATCGTTTTTGCAAGGGCTACAGTCCGGAATTAGCATGACCTTACCAGGCAGAATTGGGATGCCGCTGTCAGCACTAAACACATGAGGAATGACAACTGGCACCAGCCCTCTGGTTTTCAAAGGGTGTGCCCTTCGACTTGCTTAGACTGGGGGCAGGACTCCAGGACTCCTTCTTTCTTGCTATAGTACCTTGGAAAGTCCCTTCGCAGGCTGAATCCTTTCTCCTGAGCAGTTTCCCAATGAGCTCTAGTCCTGCTGTTCAGCATTGACCATCTGCAAATACCGGCTCACCGCAGGTAAATGTGTGTTACATTCAATGCCCTGCCAGGCTGCCAGCAAAGTGTGGAAAGTAGGAGGCAGGTGTGAAACAATTTATTGTAATACCCTACTTGTGACTTACTAAGGATTTCTCTTGTCATCTTATACAGCTGCAAACGGCGGGGTGGGCTTGATTTGCATGTCACCATAGGTTGTAAGCAACAAGATCCTATGTTTCTACACAAAACAATGCCTGTATAGCTCTGATACTGTATTTTTTCAATACCATTACCATTACAATACATAAATACCCTGGATCCTATCCAGGATCAATGGTTCCTAAAAATCCTACAAATCCTACATTTTTTCTGTGTTAGGTTGTGCTGTGGGACATGCTAAGTGCCACGCATGGCTGCGTTTCTCCAGGACTTCCAAACCTTTACAGCTCACTTGTTTCACCTCTTTCTTTTTTTTTTCTTTTTTTTTTTTTCTTTTTTATGTTTTATCTCAGAGATTCTCCCCTTTCCTGGCATTCCCACACCAGCAGAACACGTAAAAGAGCCATGGAATAAGCCCAGGAGCTTTTGTCCATAGTCTTCCTACAAACGTCGGACCAGGGACTATTGCACTGCTGTGATAAATCCATCCTTCATGGCATCCCCCTGGTTCTTTCCCAGTACACATTCCTACAGACACATTTGTTTCTTACATTTGTTTTAGCTGCAGAACAGGGATGGAGGCAATTTTAGCAATCCTACTGATAGGCACTCTATGGAGATATCGAAAAGGGCGAAAAATTCACACAGCAAAACAAAAAATACAAAACCGTATTATTGATTCACTCACTTCAAAGTGTACTTACGCATCTCTGGTGACTGCAACTATTATTTGCAGTGATTAACTATTTTCAGACAATGCCGAGCACAAACTTTAATACAGGAAGTGGAGAACCCTACGGGGAAGGAGAAATGCAGCAAAAACACTTCAGAGTCTCTCCCCTGCAATGAAAGAGCATGGAGTGAGCAGCTTGGGAAGTGTATGGTTCACGTACGGCTTGTGTATGGCTCACATATGGCCACCAAGAAACCACCACGCGGTTCTTATTTCAGCCAAATACTGAAACAAGAGAGCGCTCAACTCCCTCTGAACGTGGGATATCCTGAAAATATCCTGGATTGTGGAGGTAGGTCTTCGTATAACCCACCCCAACAGTCCAGCGATGGATTATTGGACACTTCTGGACCGTGGAAACCCTACGTAAATGCTAAATCCAGCGCAGAATCCAGTGCAGAAAACCTAAATTTTGATGTCACCTGGGAGTTCCACAGCTTGTGGTAAAAAATACGTGATTTAAACTTGGATTGACAGATACCTCTGCATCCAGAAACTCAATAAAACGTGTTCCTCTTGTTGCACTGTGCATGGGGATTGCTGCCCTTGATATACATAGGAAAAAAGGAAATGTGAATCGCTGCATCATTTCTAGCTCTAAAGCTAACACTCTTCCCCTTTCCCACTGCTCCTGTCATCTCACCTTGCTTCTTAAGAGTTTTTCTTCTGATCATGTTAACCATCCTGATTCCCATAAAAGAGAGGAATCTAGGTTTTTCCTCTACTTTCCTGAGGGATTTTTGCAGGATGGGCTCTGGCCACCCAGTCTACTTAACACAGGGCACGGCACACTCCATCTGCATGCCAGATACCAGGGCTGGTATAAAAAAATAAATTAATAATAATTTTTTAAAAAGGAAAAAGAAAAAAATAAATCTGGGAATTTTCAGTCTCCTTTTCTAAATGTTCTTTAAAAAATAATCTTTAGAATATAATATAGCTTGAGAATAAATGCATAAAGCATAGAAACTCATGTGTCCACACCCACAGCAGAAATAAAATTAATTAAAGTTGGGAGACACTATGCTCCTTAGTGGTTTAATTAACTGGGTTTGAATTAAACAGGGACAGAGATATGTAAGTTTTCAAAAACATGTCAAAAGTCAAACTGCATTTCTGGAAGTTGATCTCAAATTCTTTCTCACAGATAATCCAGTCTCTTGGCCATGTTTATGCTGAAAGACGGAGCAGCAGAGATGATAAATAAAATCTCTCTCTGTGCTGCACTGTACTGAGTTGAGATTCTAATATTCAAGAAATGCAAATAAAAGAAAACAAAAGGATTGTTATTCGGCTGCATTATATCCATACTGCATCACATATCCATGATATGATTCAGCTTCCCCAGCGGAGGTAGTCGTGTTTATGCTGCTAGTTAAGTTACTTAAAGGACTCTAAGATGTTTACGACTACCAAAGAAATTTCATTATCAAGCAGATTGTCTGTCTCATGTTACAGTCTGGCTTCACCAATCTAGCAGTCCTTTGCATGTCGAGCAAAGTTAACATTGAAGCGAGGGGGAAATATCAGCTTGGAAGAAAAGGTCTTCAACCAATGTTTCCAAAAAAAATGATATTTGTTAAAACATTTTGTGAGAAAGTATCTGCCTTGTGTTCCCAATGTTGCTAGATGTTAAGTAAATATATGCTGATTGCAAAAAAGTTGCTTTGGCAACTCTCTTATTAAAATGCATTTGTAACCCCCATCTGTCATGAAAGTTTTGAAAAGTTTGTTTACTTTGGATAGCCGCCTTATCCAGGGTTACCCCAGCATACAATGATAGCAGTCTTCAGAAGTTGTGTGAGGAACAAGCCACTGGGGATCCATTTTTGTTTTAATTGGCACACACAAACACTTTTCTGGTCTGTCAAAAAGATCAAGCTAATATGCATGGCGGGTGTTATATTCTCAGCTTTTGGGAGTAGTAAAGCTCCCTTTATTTAAGTAATTTAAATGATAGACTGCAAAAACTTTGCAAGTCAGAAAAATGTTTTATACTTTCTTTGGGAATATTTGTTTTAAGCAACAGAAAATGTTCTACATATCTAAAGATGTTGAACCTTATGTTATAATTACCCTGTTTCTTCTGACTCTGTAAAAATGACTGTGAAAACCAAGCATTGCAAAGAGGCAACAAACAGATCCTGTGTTTTCACAACTTCCACACTATTAGCAACTGTAAGACCAATCGCTGCCAGATGTTTACAAGATATGTCTTCAATTGTCTTGCCTTGTGGCGTGACTGATTTGCACGTCCATTCTCTGGAAACCTTCGTGGGGTCACGGTACCAAAGCAACCAGCTTACACAAATAATATATATATATATTTTTTAATGAATTTAATCTATTGTTTGGTGCATATATAACAATGGCTCTGAAGTGGATTCAACAGTCTGAATTCTAGGGACAAACTTCCACAAAATAACATTTTTTTAAATGAAACTGTATTGCACCAGTGATGAGCAAGTGTATTTTTTTTTTTTTCCTGGTGAATTTCTAGGACTGAGCTCTTCAACATACTATAGCAGTAAAATAATGAACTCTGGGACTGTTAAGAAGAAAAAAAAAAGATCTTTGAGCCTAATGCTTCCCTTCTGCTGTGCAAAACTCATAGTGTATACCAGTTCTTATGGAGTTGCACTAATATTAGTGAGGAGAGAATCGGGTCTTCTCCCTGCATATAAGGCAAATCTCTTCCCTTCCTGCCTGCCTGTGAAGAATCTCAGAAGCAGAAGTGATTTATACCATTTGTAAGGAAGACACTCAACAGAAAAGAGTGCATGATTAAAGCTGATTAGGCCCCAACAGACCAAACCTCCTCCTTGGGCTTGATGAGGAGATTAGACCGGAGAGTCCAAGGAGCCTCCCTAGAGGGGAGAGGTCCACTGCTCTGCCAGAGGGTACGGGGATGCTCCACTGCTTTTAAGCAATGGGTGGGCATTCTCCCTTTTTCACCCACCAGTCCAAGTCTTATTTCTTCCTTCCCTTACAGATGTGTGAAAATAAAGCACGTGCTGTTTGACGGAAGGGAAAGGAATGGAAGAGCAAGTATTTTCTGCTAAGCATCCAAGGAACACACCGAGAAGTATTTATACTGATCTGCCATGCTGGTATTATCCCCTACATGAGACTCCTTGAGTTCGCTTCTGCAAACCAGAGGTTTACTCCAGAGGAGGGCAAAGGGCAGAAAATGAAAATCTGAGGCAGGCAGAAGATGAGCATCTCAGACGTCCGTACCACCCGCTGCTCCAGCCCCACACCACGGGAGCCAGGTGGACAGATGCCTGCCAGGTATTTGGCCAAAGCAAGGGGAGATGGAAATCACTGCAGATGTGGGAAGCAAGAAAGATGTACCCCCAAAACTGGCTTATAGCTGAAAAGCAAGAGTGAATAATGAAGACACAACTCAGTCACGTCTGCACGTAGCAGGAAGTAGGGGAATAGACAATTGTGCATTTCGTCCACAGACGAAGACTAAAGGCACCGCATGAATACCTACTGCAAGCTACTTTTCTCCTTGGGGTAATATTTTACTGTTATTGCCTTTGCAATCTGAAGCCATATATTACCCAGCCACATACAGAGATATTGGCAATGGTTTCCTAGAGAAGTCCCCGTCTTTCTTAGTTTTACCAGCTGGACAAGACCTAGTGATGAATGGTCCTCCTGTCCAATTTTATATGCACGTTATAACACTTTATGATATATGTGAGAGAGACTCAACGTGATAAGTCCCTGTAACAAACAAAAAAAATCAAAGGGAGAATGAATGCTCTAGTTTCAGTAAAAGCAAAGATATATATTTAAAATATATATGTGCTATGTGTAAAGATTTCATTTCGTTGACTCTTATTTTAGCAAGAAATTTATTCATCAGTAGCAGAGCATTTTACAGCTACATTATTTGCAGGCAGAAGCCAGCACTGGCTTTGAGTATTTCATTTACTGACACATGTCTCCTATTAATAAGTGCTGAGATTGCACAATAAGAAAAAAGAGATGTTGCTATAAGTATCTTTATACTTACAGTAATGTATTTGGCCATGATTATAAGTGTTTATAAAACATTCAAGAATCGTTCCTTGTCTACTTACACTAATGAGAACACCTGTTAACTTTAGAGCTGCGCAGACTTATTTGCATTGAATTCAGGTTTTTGCATACTGTACATCACTTTTTGAAACAATTAGATGTTTACAGAGAAATATAGCTAAAAGAAGAACAGCAGCTTGAATGCCCTCCAGCCCAAGTCAATGCTAATCCTGGGTTGAGTGAAAAGCAGAAATCTGCTGAATTATAATACTGACACAAATTCAGTTAGCAGTGAACAAAGGTGTACCTGCAAATCCTCTGATAGCAGATGTTACTTGTGGGGATTGATACCTGCTGTTGAATAAAGCATCTCTTAGAGATGAAACAGCACTACTGAATGGGATTTTACATTGTTATATTTACCATGTCCTTTTCATTCGGATTTCTTTCTTTTTTTTTTTTTTTTTTTTTTTTTCTGACTCAGAGCCTTTCTATATACTGAGCATGCAGAACATGCGGTCATTTTCCAAAATAGCTATTTACATTATTTTATTAACTTGCCAAAAGCCGGTAAGACAACACAAGAATCCTCCTACTGCTAGAGATCCAAAACACCATCTCTGCCGTAGAGGGTTTTGTGGCCTGGGGCAAGGAGGCAGGAGGTCCTTTTCTATAAAAACAGGTCTACTGAATGGTAAGTGTAATATCCTGCTGCTACACGGCCATGCCAGCTACTGTTTAATAACAATGTAAAACATCAAAGTTGGTCCACGATCTGAACATACACTCTGCCAGCTGTGTCAAGTTCCTAAGTGTTGTAGGGAGGAAAATATAATGGTTATCATCTTTCCTTGCATGCAGGGAGCGAACAATGCATAACGTCTTTGGGTTTCCTCCATCCGCTTTTATTTGTACATAAATATTAGGAAAAGCTAAGCATGACTAAAAATGTTTTCAATAAGGCTATTATATCCATCTAAGGAAAACATTTCTGTCTACAGCAAAATGAACAGATTTACACTACAAAAAATATTTAGTGTTTTAATAGAAAGGATGATGTATGGACAATATTTGCACATATATCAACAGCAAATATTGCCCGTACATTTTTATCACCTAGCTGAGCTCTGTAGTCTCTAAAGATTCACAAAATGGTTAAAAATGTTCACAGGCAATACCATACACGCAGTGCTCAGCTAGGTACTGAAGAATATGGATTCTTCACATCCAGTTCCTAAAACACTTATAGACTATGAACCCTTACAGCTTTTTGATTTGAAGGCCATATTATTTTAAATAATAAGTTGTATCACAGACTAGATAGTATGCAGACCATGTTTCATTCAAAGAATAATACCTTCTATTTTTTTGTAATAAGAAATTCTTGCAATCCAAAAAATGAATTTTGCATATCCCCATATCCTCTTGAGTTTCAAACCAGTTTTCTACTGTTGGAAGATCCCGGATATTTTTTCTTCAGATATTCTGGAGCTTCACTGACAGCACTGAAAATGCATTGGCCTTTAAATTTATATGCTTTTTTAAGTAGTAGAGTAGTAATGACAGAAGGTTACTCAAAATGTTATTTAAAAATATCACATAACCAAAATATCAAATTATCTTTTCACAATAGGCGTCTAAGGGGAGCTTTTCTAGGAAAAGAGAATATAGCTCAGAACTTGGTGAATTTTGTACAGTAACTGAATTAATCCATTTAGCAGTAATTGGGTGAAAAACTACTGAAATATTTGACTACATAGTTCACAAACAAGCCAACGCACAGCGATCAATTACATAATGTATTGGTTTTTAATAAATACATGTAGAATTAGAAAAATATTATTAGAAACATGCACCTTCTGTCTAGGTCTTCTACTTAACAGCATGGACCAGGATATACCAAATGTCAAACCATTAAAATATACATACTTTATTATCAAAATTTGTATAATTTTTACAAGTATCTGAAATTTCTGAATAACATAAGCTTTTCTCATGTGTTAGAGCACGCTGTACACTTTGACATCTATCAGTCAACCTTTTGGCCATCACACTGAAGAGACGTATCCCACTGGAGGGATGAACCACAATGTGATGTGGCATGCAGAAAAATTGAAAAACTCAATTTTTCCAAAATACAAATCACATCTTCTAGTTTTAAATAGAGAGAATGATTGCAAAATATTTGGCCATCAAGACTGTAAAGACTGAGGTTGGATAATCAATAACGTTTGTGGTTGAATTACCCACTGATAATAAGTAATTTCCTGCTATTCGTGAGGGGAATCGGGAAGTGGTTTTTGGGAATTTGGCAGACTCAGTCCTTCTTTTCTAAATATGCTGTGTCTGAAAGCCTGGTATGCTTCCCTGTCACAAGCTTTGGGATGATGCAGTATAGCCAAATGCGGGTTTGGGGTGACAGCTCTTTCAGGACCTTAGGAATCTAAATATAAGAGAAGCTAAAAATATACAAAATGATCAGGCACAGAAGTGGTTGGGTATTTGGGTTTTGAGTCCTCCACACCATAATCATGAGACCATATTTATCTGGAGTCCTGCAACACCATAATTGTTGCTCCACTTCTTGTCACTAATAAATGTACAGTACACATGACAGAGAAATAAATAGAGTGTTTTAAAACGCATTATGCCCCCCTTGTCCAAGGATGTCATCACTGAATATTAATCCAAGCCCTGTGCATGTGCCAGGAGACTCGTGCTTATCTAGCAACATGAACTGCAGATACAGGAGGGCTATGACCAGAGCACCTCCGCACAGACCCCTGGTGGTCCCTGCCTTTCCCACCACCTTGGTAGGGACACCAGATGCACTATCACTCTCATCCAACCAAATGGCAACCAAAAAGTGACATACAGCCAGTAAGTTATATTTTAAATGGCCAGGAAAAAGGGAAAGTCTTACAGAAACGGGAATTTTGGATTTTAGTTCCTGAAAGTGTTATGTTACCTTTTATTACAATCCCACCCTTGACCTAATCCTTACACTGCTCCCCTGCCACTGAAGTAATTCAGAATGTTATCAGATTCTTGAGAGTGACAAACAAAACCGAGAAGTTACTTCCCAGTGGTTTGGGGCACTCGCTCATTAGACCTGAGCTAGAAGAGCTGACTCTCTGTTACTTGTGCCTCTGAGCAGAGATGTATAAGTGAGTTTGAACTATAAACAGAACCAATTACATTAACACTTCCAAACACTTTCAGAATAAGACTGAAAGCTTTTGTTTGTTTTGCAAAACCATGATCCGCTATGCTAATAAGTCTAAAATTTGATTAAAAGAAAAACATTCAAAGCCAAACCTGGCAGTACAGCTTCTTATGTGCTTTGCTTTCATCTTCTGGAACGTGGTAGCCCTGATTCAGCAAGGTACTTCATTAAGCAATGTGCAACTTCCAGAACACGAGCACTTGCACTGTTTTCAGTCATAAGACTGAAATGAGCAAATCAGTCAGAGTAAAAATAGCAGAAAAGTTATATTTGTTCACGGAGTGAATATTTTAGGGAACAAAAGCTATGTTAGTGACAGTCAGTAAGAGCTGCATGTAAATTAACAGCAGAACCACAAGCAACAAAGTTAGCTATCACTTATAAACCCCACTGCAAAAGGAAGCCAAATCTCCTAGCCCTCCTGGGTGAAGAGAATGGATTATTAAGGAATTAGAGAAAGCAAAATAAATCAAAGAACTACCACCACCACCAAGAATCCCACCTGATGGGGAACTAGTGTTCTTTCACTATAAGCAAACCCAAAGTGGTAATTTTATCTCCTTGAAGAACACAGTGTCAGAAAAAGAATAAGATTTTTATTTATCTTTGGTTATAATAGTCAAGATGCTGCCAGATCAGCTTGAAAAAATGAGAGAAAAAGCATAACTACCTAAGAAATTTTACGTAGTCTTCACCTAAACTCTGAGTCTTCAGTTCCAACATCCCTCACAGCTCACCCATCTCCTTCTGAGAACAGATGAACGGATTCCCTGTCACAGCCAAGCTTATAATGTCTAAGATTAACTAGAAGTCACTCATTTAGAAGATGACCTTAGAAAGAATTAAGCCATAAATTAGATACTGTCAGAACTTGAGAATTAAAAGACCAAAAAAAAAAAAATAATGATAATTGCTGAGAGTTTGAAGTGGTTTAGAAATTCGGTTATACCATTCCATCTCTTACTTGAACGCAGACACACACAGAGTGAAACGCTGGGTTGAAATGCACAGAAGTACACCATATCCAAACAAAGTAGTGAGAAATGTTAAAATAGGTGAATATTTATCAAAGCTCTCACTTAACAAAGAAAGAGCTCTGAGAGCTCTGCATCCTCAGGAAAGCTGCCTGCATCGAGGGACAGAATGGGATCCCAGCTTCACGCTTAGATCTGAATGATAACTCATTCCCATTTTTCACTCCTTTTGCTCGATGACAGGTCATTCACCTCACTACTGTCATGCATTACAAAAATTAGCAACCAAGAAAATGAATCTAGATCATTTCCTACGTTTGAACTTGCTCATTTGCCTATATGCTCGGTTTCCTCCTAGAAACCCATTCGCTGCATCACAGGACCAACTTTCACAGCCGACACGGAGCAAGAGAGACGGAGAACCTTGTGAATTTTCCCAATGTATCAGACTTACAGAAACACCTGTGCTAAATAACTTCGTGCTGAGCTACTGTGAAAAGCTGCGGCGTTAAATAGCAATCACAGTTTATTATTTTTCACTGCGTTGGTTACTCTTCCGCTAGAGTCCTCCGAGCTGTCATCCAGAGTATGAATGGTGCCCATTTTAATCCTAATGCCTTCTCTTTATTTACACTGCTAAAGTCACAAATTTCTTTATTTATCTTGAAGTATCATTATATCAATATAATGGGAGCTGAGCAGTGCCCGTTAAAAGTTGAAAAAAGGATCTGTTTACAAATGCCTTTCATTTCTGAATTGAAACCATTCCTTCACTGACCACGGTAGGAAGATGAGATGGGTTGAGGTAAATCCTCTAACCCATTTGATTTGATACAGGTTCGAAAGCGCTATTTCTCTTATTTAAAAAGATCCCAAATACAATGTGTAACGACAAACGTACAGAAAAAAAAATAAAATAAATTTAGGAAGTCATTGCATATCCATCTCTTACTTTGGACTACAGCCCCTATGTGAGCAAAAGCTCCACTTTCCATTTTACAATGAAACAATGCCCTGAAATCTACACAAACCCTCCAAAAACACGTTTCCATGTACACAGAGCTCGTTACAGGCTTTAAGCCTGCTAATTATTAGACGGAAAACTTGTTCAAAGAAATTATTGACTCTGCTAGTGAAGATCACAGAGGTAGCAAAGCTACTATGAGCAGGTAGGAAAGTTGCAATTAGTTTTTTCTGGGGATTATCTCACTTTGCCCATCCTGGAGTGCTAAAAATACAGTCTGGGAGCAGGAAAATGTCAAATACCTGCACATACCCTCAAGCCTGGGGGACAAACAGGTGAAAGCACACACCAGCGCTCACCACGACATCGCCACTATCAAAAAGATTTTCACTTTTCCACCCTTAACCCCTTTACACGTGCCCCCTGCCTACAAAATACACCCTGTATCTCTAAGAGGGGCAGTGCTGTTGCAGGAGCAGCCCAGTAAAGTGGGAACGGAGCTCTTGCTAATAATGATTCATCTCCAGAGATGTCTGCATCAGTCAGATTGGAGGCTGGAGATATGTTTAGATACTACACTCAAGCTAGAGTGAACCTAAAAAAGCATTTGCTTAGCCAAACCTTTTGAAACTGGGGAGGAAAAAAAAAAAAAAAAGGAAAAAAAAAAAAAAAAAAAAAAAAGAAAAAAAAGAAAGTTTTCAGAAATTTACCACTCTTTGTCTGAATCAAAATTTTAATCAATTCCTGATTTTCACCAGGCTCCAGTAAGGAGAGCGCAGCTCATGGTATTTAAATTAAGCTCCCACAACATTTTGTGGCAACACGATATTTTATGGCAGTGAGTGCAAAACACACCAGCGGCACCACTGTAAACTTTGAAACGTTTTGAAGAATATCAAGCACCAACTGCACTGCCAATAGAGTTTTAAGTACAAAACGTAGAGAGCTAAAATTATGCAAGCAACCGTTTCTCACACAAGTAGTCCCAGCAATTTCAGACAAGGGCGATACCCATGATGAAGACTTGCAGAATGGGATAATCGAAAAAAAGTATACAAAAAAAGTACTTTCCAGTGCAAAGAAGGTAGCGGCATCCGGACTCGTGTTTAGGTAGGTTTGTCTGCGCTCTCGTGCTTCTCATTTGCTACCTATGTGAAGCATGCTTCAAATCTATAATTTATATATGGATGAAGTGAGAATTTCAGTGGTTTTCTTTCCCTAAAAAGCCTATTGTGAATAGCCCCAGGACAACTCCCCCAGCCAGGTAATTTGAACATCGGAAAAGATAGGCAGATACGTTATTTTCAACAAGGTCCCAAGGTGGCTTTCAATTAAAAAAAAACAATTGACTGATGTTTCTCTGTTTGCTGCCAGGAAGCTCTATGTAGTATTTCTAGAGCTTTTCCTCCACACTACCCAACATGTGGGCTCCGTGTCAAGCTGTGAGTTTGTAAATCTTTTTCAGCACTTATCAGAGCTCAACATGAATTATGGTATTGCCAAATCTGCTTTATGCAGCTTTTTTTTATTATTTTTTTTAACACTAGAATGTATGATTTTATGGTGAAAAAGAAATGTCTACATACTTTTGATAGGAAAATGCAGGTAATTTGATTGAACCCTAGAAAAAAAATGTTTTCCCCCTAATCCTGCATCTTTACCACCTTCAAACTTTGGAATCTTCTGAGCAAGCTGTTGAGCTCTCTGTGGTGTGCATGGTTTCTTTCTGTACCTTTATTACTAAGACTTTATTAACTCACATTTCATTAACTTTAATGCATGCTTGAAAACCACATCTACTTTTGGGGATGATTTGTCTTAAAATGTGTGCTAATATTTAGTAAAAGATCTTCCTTTTTGTCGTGGAGTGCTTAGAAAGGAACGTAAATCAGCCCTTTTGTTGAGGGCTAATAAACTTTGCGCGTGTGTATATGTGTGTGTGTGATTTAGTACCATTATAATAATATTATATGGCAGGCAAAAATATAATGAAAATGATAATTTGCCAAAAAGATTTAAAAAACACTGAGGTGTTACCTATCAAAAGTTCTCCTTCTGTCTATGATACAGCACAGATTGCAATCGTGACAGTAAATCTGGTGCTATTGTTAATGCCATGGCACTTTGGTTTTTGGCTTGCTTCAGTCCAATCTGTGACATGCTTGTGAATATCTTTCTTCTGTTCTGTCTGTATGGCATATGGATTTCTGGGATACAACGTCAGACCTATCCACATAACAAGTGTTCAGAGCACCTTATCATTTTAAAAAGCCAATTACTCAAAAAGACAAATGTGAAATGTTTCACATTTAATGATGAGCAAATCTGCAAAACAAATGCAATTTTGCTTCATTTGAAAAAGTTTAGTTTAACTGTAAATATTGCAATGGAGTCCCTAGCAATACACACCATGGGTAGGGACGGGCTCATTTTATGCATATTGTACATCATCACTGTCACTTAAATCTGCAAGATTTTCCATGCTAAGTTGTTTTAAATAAATAGAAAGAAATGAGATACAAAAGACTGAAATATATGCTTCTGAATAGACTGTAAAAATGTCACTGCTAACACTGAGCATTGGACACTTAAAAAAAAAATATTTTGAAAGTCTCACCCAAAAAAACGAAAACTGCATATGTCTACAGAGGTAAAGGTCAGTAATGAAACAATTAACAGCAAAAATATCAATCCATTTTTTAGAAATATTTGTCAATACATAAAGAATGTTTTGTACTGCACATAAGTGCTCAATTAATCCTGGATTAGTGGCCGTATGTCATATTCCCAGACTGAAATGATGTCAGCTGAAGAACTTAAATACACCCAGGTTCAAAGCAAGATTTTGTAAGGACTTCAGGAGAGCAGAAACTGCCACTTTCTGGTGCAGTACTAATAGAGCTCAGGATTCAACGAGAGCCGTAAGAATGCAGATAATATATATGCTCTGCCACTGAGGTCAAAATACAGCACCGTAGATTTATGCGCACACGTATGCAAAATACATATACCAGCCACTGCCAAAGACAATTTAATGATTGTCAGTTATCTAAACCGTAGGTGCTGAGCACCACAGAAGAAACTAAAGTGGTTATTGTGAGTGTGGTAGCACGTTGGGCTAAAAGACTGGGAGAACTGCCGTAGCCGTGGATATACTTGACAGCAAGGCAAATGGATTTATGTGCAATATTTAAAATATATGGGAAACATGTAAACAGATTTTAATATTGAAGATTTTTGTGACTAATTTGATTTTTAAAACCCTCTCACTAAACTGAGAACACTGGTAACAAAATACTATATAACATGGGAAAGTGAATGCAGCTGGCACTGGTAATTTTAGAAGAAACTAATCTTGATATTTATAACATCATGTAGCAAGCGGAACAGCTTTACCAGGCTGGGAATGTCGAAATACAAAAAAGTTCACCTTTCAGCTATTGTGCTTCAGTTCTCCTGCACTAGAAAAATCAGAAATCAGCCGTTGCAAGGAAAATATGAAGGAACTTCATATATAGCTATATAGCCATTGAGATACCTTGCTTAAACTGGCTGTACATGTATTGTATTTCATATTAAATTTTTGTAATCCAGCTCAGGGATTTAATACACACAGCTGAAAAATCAGTTCATAAATTATATTTAGCAAGATAGAAAATATGCTGAGCTATAACATTAGATAAGAACCTTATTTTAAATATATTCCTTTTATTTATTTTATTTTTATTTCCAAGCGCTTTCAATTTAGGGTTTGATGTTTTTTACCTGTGGAATGTCGGTTATAATGAACCAATAACTGACGCATAAAAAAGAAGGTATTTTAGCCTTAATCCTGGAAACAGCTGTAACAATAATTCCCCAAATATTTTTTTTGCTCTTGCTGCACAATAATAAGCATAAGTGTACATATAAACCCAAAAGAGAATTCAATTTAGCTCAGAATTTCATTATGGCATTTAATTTCCACAATTTGGGATTGTAAGGGTAAAAGAAACATTCATAGAGCATAACAGACCAAATGATTTCATAAATCGAGCCATATAAAGTGTGTGACTCCACGTGATTTACATCAGAGGTTAATTTTCACCAGTATCTTTAGTGTCCAGGAGTAATGAAGAGATAGGAACGTATGATTTCAAAATGCACAACTTTGATAAATGCGGAGATGTTAATTTGCAGGGGACTGTGCAAACATTTAGCCTGGATTTATACTACGTGTTTTTGTTGTTTTGCTTCTCCCTTGCACACCCACTCGCCAACTTCAGCACTGCGTTTCAGATTTGAATGGAGTGAAAAGCTCAATGGGTAATTGTCAAAGTATTTTCATTTCTCCCACTTTCTCACAAGAACCAAATAAAGCCACGAGAGTCTCCCGCTCCCCACAAACACCCGTAAATCAGCGACAGCCACCTGAAGCTACCAAAGAGCACAGCCGAATCTCTCAGATCAGGGCTGCTTTTCGAATTGCACAAATACACCACGGAAGCGAGCACGTTTTTTCTCGAGTTTCAGGTTCAGATGTCCGAATTGCCCACGACCTAGCTCACGCAAAAAAAATAAAAATAAATAATAAAAAAAAAATCTGTTTACACACACGATCTTCCCTAGTATTACAAAAAGAAATGTCAGCAATAATCAAGTGAGGGTGCTGAACTGAATTCCCAAATAGCTATCGCTAACAAACCGCTCTGTGCAAAAGTGCCAGTGTTACATTTCCAGACTGGGGCTGGTGCGGCAGAATGAGGAGCTCAGACAGAAGGAAACAGCTATCCACTACAGTACTTTCACCCTGTTAATCTCGCATGTGCTTTGCCCCGGATTTCTTGCTATTTTATTTTTAACCTCCGCTACCTTGTGGGAAGTGGGCTGTACAGGGGGTGCTCGCAAGCAGAGCTCTGATTTTACAGATGGATGTAAAGCACTGTTAAATGAGAGCTTTAGGAAGGACTTTTTCAATTTACTTTGAGCTTAATCTGAAGTGGTTTAATCACAGCTCGTACACATCTTCTTAAAAATTGTTCGGAGGGGGGAGAAGTAATAATCATGCAGGAAATCATCACGACAGATGCTGGTTCCCATGATCCCATTTACACTTTTAACATTATTAATGAAAACCTATCTGGGCAATACCTGTGTCAGTAAGGTGTCAGGTGGTCATTTGGCAAGACACAATAGGAAGGAATCAGATCAGCATTTCAAAAATGGCTCACTTTTCTTTTTCCTTTTTTTGTGTGTAGAGGGCTTTTTTTTTCTTTTCTTCTTTTTTTTTTTTTTTTTTTTTTTTTTTTTTTGCACCTGTTATTCTAAAATTTCTTTCAGTTACATTTCAAAACACTACAGTTGGGATCTCCTTGCCAACCTGAGATGGCATAAGCCTGGGTAACAGAACAAAATGTGAGAAGGTCCTTCTGTCTTTAACGCCTGTTCACCAATGAATCAGCCTCCAATTAATCTGTTTCTTCAGTAGGAGTTTAATAAAAGTCAAGCACACACATGTTCAGTCTTGTTTAGTATTAAAGCTGTGTTAACATTATCTGCCTAGCCAGGTCAAAAATCTTATATAATTAAATGCCAGAAACCATTTCAGAATGTTAAGGGCTTTACAATTTTCTGTAAGTAATTGATTATGCAAGGCAGAGGAGTTTAAATTTAAAACAGGATAGTGATGAGTGTGATGTCACTTTTCATTACATATTTCAGAAAAGTTTGTTTCATGGCCAAACTACACATAAAACCTAACTTATTAGATTTGCTATTTTGCATTTTTATGAACCAGGAAAAAAATAAAAATAAAAAAAAAAAAATCAGCAACCCAGATTTCCTTTCCGCATCATGAAATATAAACTGAGTAGGTTGCGCACATCCCGAATATCCACACTGTCAGTCAGGCTATCTGCTAGCAGTGCAGCGTGTTCGTTCAGAAGAGCAAGGTATTGTAACACCGGGATTACAGGATGTTAACTGCCTGGGGGAAGCGAGAAGGGAGAGGAACCAGGGGCAACAAAAAGAGTTAAATAATGGCAGGTTTGGGTCTGAAGGATACATAGAGTTCAATCTAGGCAGTCAGCAGCTTTTCCCTGGAAATACATGAGGGAAGTCCGATCTGCGAGTAAATACAAGCTCTGTATACCGATTAAAGTCCAGCTGCTCACAGTTCCAACACAGGTATGGTTTCCGATTGACAAAAAAGCAGTTGAGAGTGAAATAAAAGAAGGAAAAAATGTTACTGTAAATGTACTCATCCCAAAGTAAGAAGGATTACATCTCCTCCCCACCTCTCCTCAAAAAGCTCCCTTTATCTCATCCCACATCTGAAAACCAGACCTACTGCAGACCTCTCCATACACAGTTGTTCTCTGTCCACCCAGGACAAATCAAGCAGTGACATATTCTAGTGACACAACACACTTTATAACATACCTGACCATGTATAACAACGCGGAGCCCCAGCACCCAGGTTTCTTGGCCTGTGCCAATAATGACATCCAAAGGAGGAATTAGAGAGGTCTCAGAAAATAAAATAAAATAAAGTCTCAGATCAAGATGCCATCACTCCCAGGTACAAAGACAAAGAGGGAGAAGAAAAGTTGACCATATATGTTTAAACACAAGATTAGCTCATAACATTAAAGTTAAGCGTTAAGTTATAAAGAATAGTAAAAATGTGGAAGAAAAAAAAAGACAAAAAAAAAAAAAAAAAGAATATGAGGTAGATGAGAGAAGGGGACTGAAAAAAAAAAAAAAGCCATTAAAAATAGAGCTACAGAAAGCTAGGGATGCTTATAGCAATGGAGGACAGCCAGCTTTGGATAAACAAAGACAATTATGGAAGTGGCACAGTAAAAATAGGTCAGTTATACAGATAAGTAGAAATTAATATGATGGAAATGATTTAACAAGCCAATGTACTGTACTCCATATAGTGCCGTGAACATTAAGCTGGTGAACGGGTGCTAATGTGATAGAAGCAAAGTAATGTATAAAAAGGCAAATCAATACAGCAAGCAGAGACCAGCGTGTGAGCAGAAATAAAGGCAACAGAAAACAATAGTGCTTTTAGTACAGTTACCCTGTAAAATAAAATTGATCAATATACAGGTAAAGGAACAAGCAGTGGAGTCGCAGCAGACTGAAATACAGGCAGGTATCAGTTTAATGAAAATATACAACTCGGTTCACTCTGTCAATAGGGCTGGACTGCCTAAGTAATCCACAGGATTGAAAAATAGAGTACAGCCCCAATAAAGCAAACAATAACGTAAAAATGTCAGACAAGTATAAAAACAAAGGGAAGCAGCCCTGCAATCTCTTTTAGCCTGGCAAGCTTACACTCAGCAACTCTAAAACATACAAGTTTCTGTTACTTTTTATTAAAAACATGATTAGACTAATAATTTTCAGTTCCCATGACATGGACATCTGGTAGCCGTGGCTAATAGAAAAAAGGCAGATGTCAAAGAACTTTAATTATGACCTCAAATGACTCTTAATATTCTGCTATTTGGTTTGTACAAACAGAAAATGAAGTACGGCAGTTTTGAGACTTGAGCAAATGAGATCGTTGGACACGCTGTTTTTAGGCTTTGTTTGCATATGCATGTAAACCCCATTCTTCTTTCCTTACACTGGCCACTGGTAAAACCTTTTCTTTGAAATTTCCAGATTTAAAGCATCCTGCAATTTTTTTCTCTTCCTATATTTTTCGGTATTCTTTTTGTTGAATGCATTAAACCTTTTTTTTTTTCAGTTTGTTTTTAAAGTAATTAAATTTAAAAGGAAAAGTCTGTAAATAAATGACTTGTTTTTAACTAGAGGTCGTTAAAAAATAAAATAACCATTATAACAAAAATACATTAACTGGATGTTGTGTCTACTGCGTGCTTGACACAAGGACATCTGGAGATCTGGGCAGTGCATTTGCTGTGATGGTATGTGAACTTTACTTTAGGATTAGAGCAAAAATGGCAGCCTCATAAATGTCTACACCATCCTTCAGAGAATAGTAGGCAACCTCCAGAACTACAGTAATGAAAAGTTGCTGTTTTAAAGCAAATTTTAAGGAGAGAGAAAGAAACTCTGGCTCTTCTGGTCTTCAGGTCTGAATTTCAGGCTGAATTAATTTATTATTGTTATTATTATTGTTGTTGTTATTATTATTATTTGAAGCCCTGTTAAAACTTTAGCAAATCCTTTGCACATCTGTGCAAGGGCGGGTATGACTGTTATCCATCTACCACCCATTGGGGTGCTGCAGGTTTCTCCCCTCTGATGCCTCACTCCTTTTTGTGAGCGGCCAAATTAAACAAGGCATTGACACTAAGTTATCCTTTTCCTCACCGGAGAGAGGATGAACGCTATCAGCGTGATGCAATTCTTTGATTCGAGGGACCCCAGATGCTACAGGGCGACCAGTTCCCCCGTGGAGCGGCGATGCTCAGCACGCTCCCCATCAGCAAGCAGCGACCGAGGGGTGAGCTCTGAATTAAATGAGCTGACCCAACCGTGGTGAGCAGCGGGGTGAGATATAAATAAA
>NC_048899.1:35395984-35413484 GCF_011077185.1 Oxyura jamaicensis | reverse complement strand
TCTGGCAGTGGCCAAAACAGCATTAATCTGAAGAAAGCTAAGTTTGTTTTTTTTACAGAATATCAGTTACAAAAATTGAATCCATATGGTTCAAAAAATCAATTATTTGTATAAATTAATAACTGATTTCTCTCCCCTACCCCCCGATACTTTAGGATAAAAATCAAAGAAACTCCCAATACAATGGCACTGTGAGGGTGTGTACGATACCTGACAACTATAAAGTGCATCAACCAGAGCCACATTTTCCTTGAATATCAGAAAGACACACATCTCAAACTTACATAAATTAACACAAAATAACAGAAGTGTTGATCAGAAGAGAACTCTGGAAGTGGGCTTGTCCAATCTACCACTTCAAGTATTGCCAGTGCTAAATGAGGTCACCCATGATTTTGTCTAGCTGAGTCATGAATACTGCCAAGTGTGGAGATTCTACAACCACTCAAGGCCCTTGTTCTGGTATTGTACTCTATTCTTACTAAAATATTTTTCCTGCTGTCCAATCTGAGCGTCCCAAGAAGTAATTTGTGGTGACTGTCTAATCTGCTGCTACTGACATGTTCATTGGCTTGTCTTCTTTGCAACTTTCCTTAATATTTTCTTCATTACACTATTCAAGCCTCTTGCCCTCCACCTGTTCTTTCGGGCCTAGGCACCCAGTTGCCTTGTCTGGACCTTCTCCCACTTCTCCATGCCCCACTCGATCTGGGGGCCCAACCTGGGTAGCACACCTCCGATGCGGCCCTACCACCCTGGGTAGGGCAGAGGTGATAACCTCCCGTGCTCCTCCCCAGGTAGCTCAGTACGCACAGTGTGCTGAATTCATAGCATGAACACACCATAAGCTTGTATTTAACCTACATCAGCTAAGATTCCCAGGTCCTTTACAATAAACTTAGCCCTCCTCCAGTTAATTACTAATGGTTTGCTACAGCTGTACCCTGAGGATCTTCTGTTGCTGCTGCAAGGTACTGAACTTTATTTGTTCAGAAACATGCTGCTGCATCCATTTGTGGTCATAGGGTTTCCAGACCTCTGGTGGTACAAGGTTACAGCATAATGGCCAATAAATCTTGAACCATTTCCCACAGTGAAGAAACAGAGTAAGAGTTCTTCTGTTTCTTAGACAGACAAAAGATATTTCTGGCAGTACTAGGTTTGTTTCCTCAAATTTTACTTTCCATATGCTCAGGATAGTTATTTAGTTTGTCTCTAGTACTGAGGTGGCCAACAATGCAGTGCTATTTCTTCTAATAAAAAAAGAGAAATACAAGGTATGAAAACCTTATTCTAAAAATGAATGAAGCAGATGGGATATGCAATTCTAACTTAGTCCATTTGCATGTGTTTGTTGGTGTGCTGTTTTTTTGTGTGTGTTTTTTCTTTTCTCTTCATTTCTTTTTGAGTTCTAGTAGATTATCTACTTGAAAAGGTCTGCTTGCAGCAGAAAGGAAAACCAATTCTTCCAGCTTTAGGGCAGGAAAGTGCATAGCTGCTAAGGAAGAGGAGAGATTATGCACATAACATCCTCACCTCCTACATTTGGCAGCTCCCTCTGCTTGGAAGCTGTCACCCAAGGCATCCAGCCCAGGGTGTTCCAGTCCTCGATATCCTCCTTGCACAGTCTCCCACTTCCTGGAGATGAACCAACACTTTGTGTTTGACTTCCCCCACCAGCTTCAGCGTATTATACTATTGCTTTCCTCATCTCCCTAGCTGGCAGTATCAGAAATGGCTGATTTCAAATTGCAGCCCCCTGAGACCTGTATTATCACTGTATTGAAAGGAGAAAGGAGGTAGTAAAAGGAGAAAGGGAAAAGAGAAAGTGGAAAGAGACCATAAGAGAACACAAACAGTCCATGCACAGGTTAAAAAGGCCTCTCCTGACTACAGTCACTGTACTTAAGAAAGAAAAGAAACTGTTTTCTCAGCACCGCTTAATGGATGTGTGATGTCCTACAGGAGGAAACAACAGGCAATGCCATATTCTGGGTATTTGTATATAAGCACTCAGGAAAGATTGGAAAAACTAGAGACAAGCCAATAGGGCTAGGCAGGTTTCCCAAATCTCCACATAAACAAATGTTCTTCACTATTTACCTTCAAATTTAACTTTGCAGTCAAGGGAGGGTGAATTCTGATAGTAGATAATTAAAAAAACGTGCAATGAGAAGGGCTTTGCAATGCCCTCTAGCCACTGACCCATACTCTGGGTACTAAAAATCTCTTTGCCCCATCAAAGTTTAAAAAAAATTCTCCTAAGGTTCATTTATAGAGTTTCAGTGCTCAGCTCCCTCTGGCCAATTGCTCCATGGCCAATGTACAGGATGGTTTAAGATACACACTGTTTGATCTTTAACCTTTAGCTGCTTTTACCTTTAACCAAATGGTTAACAAACACTGGTGACAGCAGATACCTGACCAGAAAAAGGTACAGGAAGGAAAAACTTTCTTGCACCTATTCCACATTGCATATTCTCTGCCCTTGTGTGTACAAAAATGTGAAAAAAATAAAATAAAAATCCATGCCTATCCATTATTTCTGAGCTTTCCCACGAGTACTCAATTTAATATTTTCCAAGTGCCAATAGCCTTTTCTATCGCTGCAACTCCCTCCAAGCATTAGACTGAATCACAAAAAATATTTTTCAATGATTGATCGTAGTAAAAGGGCTGTTGAAGAGCATGTGTGAGAAGAGCATCACACCACTTTCTCAAGGCCCTTGGAGGGTGCCTTGAGCACTGTAAGTTAAAAGAAGAGGAAAAATAACCCTGAGTGACTGTGTTACTATAGTCACATCTTCCAAGCAGTGCTGGATATCTATATTTTTGCTTCTTTCTTTCTCATTTTAGAATTTCAAATACATTCCCACCACCTCTCAAGATTATTATCAGTAAACGGGCTTATTGTTGGGGAGGTTATTTTAAGGAGTGGGAGGGATGACTTCTTCGTTTTGGTTAAATGTGGATCTCTGAATTTACTTATACAACTACAGAACAAATTGACAAAGCAGAAAAGTAAATGCAAACAAAGAAGACAGCAGCCAGTGCCACTCTGCATCCCATGGGATCTTCCAAATTGCTAAAAGCTGTCACCATAGCCTGAAGTATCAAGTGTGAGGCACATGCTGTTGTTGTTAAATTTAGTGCCACTAAGGGCTACTCTTAAAAAAAAACACAACATACAACAAAACAAAAACAACCTACCGGTGTCTAAAGCAGTCAGCATCTAAAGCAGATATTAGAGAGTGAT
Source organism: Oxyura jamaicensis (assembly GCF_011077185.1). Classification (NCBI taxonomy): domain Eukaryota; kingdom Metazoa; phylum Chordata; class Aves; order Anseriformes; family Anatidae; genus Oxyura; species Oxyura jamaicensis. Next base: position 35,410,228 of record NC_048899.1, on the reverse strand, counting down.
TTCCCTGTGAAGAAAAGGTAAAGTACTAACATGGCTTTTATCCCAAGTATCACAAGATGAAGGACCGGTCATGGAAATCAAAATATCTCAAAGAGTCGCAAAATAGGCTCTGTGTCCTGGCAGAAACCACAGGGCATTTGTAATGGGCAGCAGAGTTCATCACATAATACTTGCTCCTTGTTTCATCTGATAATGTGCATTAAAAGTTGGCTGTAACATACTGCGTGTTTCCTGAATGTTAACTTTACATTCAGCAATTTCAGCCATTACTGAGGACATATTTTGGGTTGCCAGTATCAGAAGAGATAGTTCACACCACTAGAGATGAGAAAGCAGATAATCCAGTATAATATTATCTATATTACTATGAGGTAAAAAGATTGGAAGTTGCATCTCTGGATCACACACATTGAAAATGCTAAATATGCTCATTCCCATGTGCCCAAGATGCCTGATGCTCAGGGAAATGGTCCGAGGTCCCAGCAAAGAGAGAGGTGTTGAGAGCTTTACTGGAACTGGAACCTGTTCAAGGTGGCTGTCGTGAGGGGCGGGAGGACCGACAAAAGCAATAAGCCTGACACGACGGGATGCGGCAGAGGACTGTGGGTGAGAAGGGTGAAAAGGATCCCCGTCCAGAGAGACAGAAGTGTCCGTAAATCAAATCAAATACAGCACACACGTCCCCCACCGGCAGGACCTCGCCAAGCAGTGCCAGCTGCATGATGGAGGCACTCAGGAAGTCTAGGATTCCTCAAACATCTGCTGGTGCCATTAAGAATGAGAAGTAAATCCACACTGGCATTACTTGGGATTTGTTTTTCCACATTAACCCCAGCAACAACTGCCAAGGTTTTTTTCTCATTTGCCACACAAGTAACCACTGAGTAGCAGAAGAATGGGAGCCAGATGAGAAACTAACTATATGTAGAAAAATCAGGATTAGAGCAAATTAATAGAAAACATGAAGTGACCAATGAAGTAAAGACAAAGAAACACGGGGGAAGCAAGGCTGGAAAAAATGCATTCAGACTCCTCTTCAACTATTGCTCTAATGAGAGGTTATATTACGATATCCACGATATCCACGATATCTCTGCAAGTATGAGGTCCACTCAGAGGAGAAGACAGCTGCCTTACTAGTGTATTTGTTCTTGTTCTGTTGAAAACAACATGAAAGTTATTTTCATCCCCATTCTGAGAGGTTGAAGAACAAGAACTCTTCTCTCCAACTCCCTCCACACAGCGCCAGGTAAATAAAGCATAAAGGTGTCATCCCTGCTTCGGGATGCAGAGTGCTGCAGATCTCTTGCTCTGTGCTCTCCTGATGCCTTCCTAAGCTCCTTTTGCCCATAAGATCCTCAGAGGGCATGCAGTGAGTGACACCTTTATTTTCTTAATTATAGGGATTTGATTACAAATACTTTTGCATGAAATGGTAAAGCAATCAAAAGGGACTTTAAGCACTTGGACTTCTTACAATATGGCCCCAACTGTAAAACCTACCATTAGGAAAAAAAAAAAAAAAAAAAAAAAAAAAACCTCCATTAGAAGAAAAAAAGGAGGGGTGACCTCTTTAAATATAAATGCCATTTATTTTAGTAATAACTGTCTACTAGTCCTTCTGCCATATGATCAAGCACTGTTCAAAGAAAAGAAAGGCTCTTGGGTCTACCTAGTGGTCTTCTACTCATGCTATATATGGATCTCCCAGCAATACTGTGTCTTACAGTTTAAGCAACACCTAAGTGTCATATCTCTGGGATGACTATTTCTAGGTCATGCTGGTTTCTTTATGCATCATGACTCAGGGTTTCATAATCATTTTTTCAGCTCAAGTCTGCAAACAAAATCTGTCTTTTGTGTTACTGGTCTTCACTCCTCCATTCCCCTTGGCATGCCACTGTCAGTTCTTTTCTTTTTCGTAATTAGGAAAGAAAGGACCTTGAAACTTTTTAACGTATTTAAGAGCTTACATCCCTTTGTTTCATGTTACTAGAGCAATGCTTCTCTGGGAATACTCATACAGGCACCCAATTTTTCTTTAAAAGAAAACCAAACCAAAATCAGCAACAACAAAAAACTTCATTAAAGGTTGCCATGAAGGATGCAAGCTGGTAGGAATCATTAATAAAATAACTGACTATAATAATCTTCAAATATTTTTGGTAACACACAATCTTTGATGAACAGATAGCAAGCTGTATTTCAAGATGAACATTCCCATGATTAAAACCAATATAACATTTTACTTATGAATGCTTATTCACGGTGCCTTTACAGTTTGTTCACTATAAAATCTTGTTCCATTGATTAGTTCTGTAAGGAATCCAGCAAGTTATTCAAAGTTTCTTCCCACCTTTGCAGCCTGCATAACACAAAGCCTTTGCATATTCTGTATTTTCAGCTTACATGTAAGTATGGACATTAATGCTCATGATACTTATTTTCTTCCTCTGTAGCTGATCAGAATAAAATGAAGGATATAAAAACATGTTAATATCCCAATAAAAATTAGTTTCTGTTTTGGTTGTAGGGTCTTTTTCTTCTTAGTCTGGAGGACAACACTTAGAGCTGGGCAGCAACAAGCATTATGAAGTCTACGGGTTTTACCAAGGTGTTTTAGAGAAACCTTTGAATAAGGGCAGTGTTAATTAAGCTGCTACTCGGGCTTCTCCTGATTGGAGTCTCTAATTGCCTGACTTAATCTAGGTCACCTAAACAAAGATCAAGTGTGAAATACAACCTTTGCCTCGATATTAACATGACAGAAACATGTGTCGTGCTTCATCTTGCCATACACTAGAGCAGGACCTGTGACATGGCCAGACCACAGCTACTACACACGTGGCAGCAGGAATTGTGAAGAGGCACTGGTCACAGCTTTCTGCCTTTCAGCTTTATAAAAACTAATGATTTTGGCCCCTGGATACATACCGCTTTCAAGCCAACTTGCCATATCTAAATTTCTATTCATTCACCCTATTTCTATTCATAAAGTTCCACACAACTCCTGCAGGCTTCAGCACCATGTTACTGTAGCAACTGTGATACACAATAAAGAACACAGAATAAAAATATAGCATTTGCACCTCATTTTAAGGGTTTTCCTACAACATCTAGGAGCAGAAATTAGAACCACCACTCAGCATCATTTACAATGAGATGATGCTGGTGAATTAAGTAAAGTAGTCTGATGACACCAATGATTATATTAATCCACTTGACTGCAAGTGGATTCAGCATTCAGTTCTTGAATGAGATGAAGATATGACTGGATAGTCATCTATTGCTGGCAGAGCCAGTGACAGAGACTGCAGAGACCAATCGGTCCTGGGAAAGCTCTGTTTAAGGGTGATGATTAGGAACTGGTTCAGATATTTGCCTTGCATCAGATTTATAATAAGGGTTACATCATCATCACATCCCAGTTGTACTCTTATCAAACAGGATATATGGTTTTAGCCAAGAAACTATGATTATAGAAATGTAGATGGAATCTCATGTTTCATTTCTGCATGTGAAATTCTTGTTTGTATAAACTACAGGATTCTATTCCACATTTCTGAGATCTAGAGAAACATACTTTAAAATTGCATACAAATATATAAATCAAAGTCAATAACCTGGATTAAATCTTGACTGAAGGGGCAGACCTTTCCCCAAGGTTGCTAAGGGAGTAGATATCAAGACGGATCAAGCAAATTAAAATGGCGTATTACCAGAAAGCATTCCGGAATGGACTTAATTTAGAAATAAATTGTTTAAATTGCAGTATTAATACCTTCAATTATGGTTATATTAGTATTGTTTCCCATTAACCTTACTCATGGACAGATTTCACACAGATGAAGTTTGTTCAATGCTAATAGCAAGACTTTGCATATTTACCTCTTTGTTACTATAAAGCTCTGAGTATTCACAACTTTTTCTAGCTCAATGAAACAGGATTGTCTAATTTAATTAAAAGATGCAGAGAAGGAAATTAAACAGAGGACATTTTAAGGGGTTATATTATAAGGCCCATGTTGTAATTGAGAAAGGAATGGGAAGGATCTTATCTGTGTATGAAAGAGCCTAGTTCTTCTTGTATATTCTTCCCCTTGGGACTCAGATTAATGCCAAGTTTTACTAACCTTGCTATAAACTCCATACTTATTTTGATTGCCAAAAAAACGATGATGGAAAATCAAGTTTTTGGAATCTATTACAGACTATAGATCCTAAAAGATCCAACAAAGATTTAATTATAAATGCAACTTTGACTCTATGGTAATACCCTTTAAATTAACAGGACTCCTAACAGGAGTCCTGTTAACAGGACTAAATTAACAGGACTCTTCATTGAAGCCGGACTGTAATCATGGTCAATTACTGGAGGACCAAATTGATGAAAATGTGGAAGGTGATTTCTTTCTGCACTCTTTGAACAAAAGGAGCAGGGCAACTTCTGAAAGGAAGAGGCATGTGATAAATATGAACCTCTACCTTCATCATATACAGCTACTCAACCAGCAGTGGAATTGTGAACATGCATATAGAAATTATTTTAATTGCATATCTTTTATAATCCAATAATATCGTTTGCACTTAGAAGTCATGCCAGGCATTAAAAATATTTTAAGTTCCTAGTTTAAGTAAAGAAAAAAATCTTGCTTTTCAGATTTTTATTAGAATTTTCTGATGTAAAATAGTCAGACAAAATGTGCTGATATACATATGTTTCTCTCTCTTTAACTTTTGGCTCACCTCATTGATTTTGCTGAAGTATGTCATTTTGTATCAGACTGTGATAATATGAATCTAAAGAAAAAGGATGTGATTATAGCTATTACCCATATTAATTAAGTACTTTTTCTTCATTATCTCCTTCCATATATAACCGTGGTTCTGACTTAAAACTTTTATTCTACCTCTCAGTAGCTGGGCAGTAATTAGTTTTTAGTGACAAAAATAGTTAAGAATACCTTTCTTAGTTAAAAAAAAATTCCTTTGCATTGTAATACATAAAGGCGTCCTCAATCCAGAACATTTAAAATACATAATACACATTGACTTGCAGAAACTATTTTTCCTATACTTTTTATCAGCATCCAGGAAACAGAAACAGTCTCAATGAAGAAACAATAATGTGTTGTCTTCCAAAACTGCAAGCAAACTGTTTATGAAGATTAGTTAAGTTAGGGCTGTTCTGTATTTAAGTAATCCTGACCTAATACATAGAAACAATAACACAGAGCTTCGTGCTCCTTCATCCACAGATGCGAGACGCTGAGCAAGTTACCCACTTGCTTGTCCAGGGGACAGACAGTAATTAAGAGATGACTTTGAATCCCACTGGCTGGTGGAAGCTACAAGGGGCGTCAAGGTAACGTTGCAGATCTGTTATCTGCCTGGAGGGTGAGATTATCCAGGCCAACCTCCTGGACTGTTCCAACCTATGTCCAGTAACACTTCAGTCATTTCTGCAGGCACATCAGTGACGTAGCAGGGAGATCTGTGCATTACCACCTTCAGTTTTATGTTACTCTGATTTTCCTAAAGGAACCATGCATGCACCAAAACACACGTTACCTTTTGAGGTTATTTCCCCACATATCTTCCCTGACCTCTGCTTGGCTGTGGTCGAACCACTAATAAATGCTCAATGTATCTTCTGCCTAGCTTGCTTATACTGATCATTTTGCTTCCAAAAAAAAAAAAAATTAAAAAAAATGAAGAAGAAGGTTGATAATGGAGGCACGTACAGAAAGTTGGTGAAATGTTGAGAAGAGATTCATAATAACCTGTGCTATTTCCCTATCTGTATATGCCTTATTGGTTTATGTAATCCATACTCTGTGATAAATAATTTTAAGTTATTCCATATGTAGGTTAAACTGTATGTATCACATCATTTACTCCTTTTGTATGCATGCTGAACTGTAAAACATTTAATAATATATATGGGAAGTAAGCCAACTCTGACTGGCATAGAAACCCTGGAGATTGGTGAATAATATATAAAACCATTTCTTCTCTGTTAGTAGCATGTGTCCTGGCTTATGGAGTCCTGTGCTGATATATCACTTTTAGGAATTCACTTTGTCAATCAAACTTAAAAATCCTTCCTAAACTTTCCCCTAGCCTTTTGCAAAAAAACAATAAGATAAAAACTTCCAAGTCTGAAATGAGACCTCTTCTTACATCTCCTTGGGGGGAATCAAAGGCTGACAGTCTGAATGTGCAGCATGCAAGAATCACAATATGGAAATCATGCCAAAATGTTTAAAAACATAGAAATAACAGATAAATAAGTAAATGGAATCTGCTGTCTAATGCAATAACTTGGCACCAAGTCAATTTTAACCTTTCAACTTTTTTTTTTTTTTTTTTAATTTATGCAATGAGGGATTCTGAAAGTATCATAGAGAAATTATTTTTATCCACGGAGAGAAGAAATGAAAGAATTCGGGATTCAGGTAGATACTTTCTACTAATCCCTGGTTACTAGGATCACTGTGAGATCAGAAGTCTTTTAATGACTACTGGTGAATAGAAAAAAAGGTTAAAATCAGAGAAACTTAAAGAAATGGGCAACGTAATTCTGTTTTCAAGGCTAAGCAAAAATAGTGTTATAGAGAGGTACTGAAAACAGTCACACTCGTTTCTGGATTCCTGAGCACAAAAGAACAGTGATGCTAAGACTGTTCCCAAAAGATGGAGAAGACAACAAAAATCCTTCACCATTTTCTAACTCCCTGGAAACCCTTGAAACAATCAGAGTATTTTCCCCTTAAACCAAGAAAAAGTAAGAAGAGATATTAGAGCAATGACCGAACCCAAGCTTAGGTATGGAGGAATGCCCTGCTCCTTTTTGTGTGGGACACAACAGCAATGGGAACCTGCAAAGAATCCCAGTAATGCAACGTGAACCTAAGGTCCCAAAGGGCCATCCCCTGCATTGGTTGTAGCCACGTGGTGGGGAGTATCTGCAAAAAGGGGGGTTGAAAAAGAAACGTGATCCCTATGGCTTTCTATGTCAAAGAGAACAACTGACACAATTTTACTTTTGCCATCTCACAAGCAGAAGAGGAATTAGCCTTTGAATTCCTTTTCTAAGCAACAAAAGATGGACTGTTAAGAAAGATAGGCATCAAAAAATGCTAGGTAGATCACCCCTATTTGCCCAGAATTAGTAAATGGGTGACATAAAAATAAATTTACTCCTGCCTCTGGAAATATTAAAAGAAAATGACTGAGCCAAGGAATGAAAGAAAAGGAAGCGGACGGTAAATTCAAAATCTTCTAAATATAAATCAACAAGAGTGTGTGTGCTGTCCATCCAGCAGCAACTATAACAGCAGTTAAAAAGGCCAATTAGTCTGAACAAGGATGTGCAGAATGATCAAGGGAGGTGCGCGAGGTATGTAATATCAGATACAGAGGGGAATGGAAAGATTACAGGATGAAGTTGAGAGTGGAAAAAAATGATAAGAAAAGCAAAGGTGGAGAATGAAAGGAAGATTGCACAAGATGATAAAGATAAATAAAAAGACATTTTTCAAGAACATATAGTCCAAGAGGTCAGCGAGGAAGACAGAAGGTCCTCTAAGAGATGGCATGGGTAATTTATTGACAGCAGAGGTAGACGCTGATAAAAAAAAAAAAAAAAGAAAAAAAAAAGAAAAAATGAATTCTTTGCCTCACTGTTCACAAAGCAAGCTGGGGGCAACACAGCAGAAATAGACGTACTGCACATTTCCCAGGGGATGAAAAAGACACACTGAAGGAAATTAAATCACTGTAGAATAGGTGATTGCCTATAGTTTGACAATGCTCTGGACAGACAAGGCTCTGAAGACTGCCGTGTGTTAAAAGAAAATCTTTATTACAATATACCCACAAGCTTGCTTTGAAAGCAGCAATCGCATCAAAACACAGGGCCAAATTTGGCCCTGTGCTTATAAGCAGTTCCCCGTGGATGAAGGGGAACTACCTCAATGCACTGAGGGCAGAAATAAATTTGTGATGGAAAGCCGTTTAAATGACCCGATTCAGTGTTCTTTAAATCAAATCAGGTCCTAGCAAAATTAGCTACGATAGGTACTGGCAAAGTCTCCTTCCTCTTACACCCTTACTCTAGCAAATAATCCTATTAATTTAAATTTAATTATTCACACCAATAAGGCAAGGAAATAATAGAAATCTCTTTCTGTTCATCACATTTAGCAATCTAATTTCATTCTTTTCTCATGCATTGAAAGAAAAAAAAATGTAAGGAAGACATAGGGAGTAGGTTTGCTGGTGGCCCCAGGTGGGCAGCCCCTCTGCGCTGGCCCTGGAAAAGGGAGAACCTGCAAAAACGTGAAGCCCAAAGTCCTTCGTTTCATAAATCAGCTAAGGAGCTAAGTGAAAATAATGCCATTGTTTATCGCATCACTAACAAACCTAAGTGCTTAAAGGCAAGGAAATTAATATTAAGGACATTCATAAATCTCACAGAAAACATACATTATATCCATTTACAGCAGCGGAGAATCTGGCCCTTTCCTCTTATTCCATATAAAATATATACATGTTGTCTTATTCAACAGAGTAGTCTTAATTCTACCCTAAAAATAAACCTTACTCTGTATCAGTGCAATTTCATATGCACAAATCTTTCAGAAGGAATTTCAATTAAGTTAACATTATGTATGCACCCATTACTGGCATTCAGTGATTGGGCTCTGACAGAAGTGAATGGACATACACACTTCTAGTACACTGCAAACGAGTGACGCTATATATTTCTCCCTTATTCCTTCCAAATACAAATAAAGAATGTTTCCAAATGTAAGTGATTTTAACTGTCACTTGGTTAATCCACTAACTGGGATTCCCAAACAGCAATATCTTTTAGAATAATGCAGTTTTGGGGACAAGGAAACAAATCTATTGAAAATCCCAAGAGGCCAATGGTCAGAGTTAAGGGTATAGTGTTTACATAAATTAAGCACGTCCTTATGCTTGATCAGAACGTAACTTTAAATGTGTTTCAACTAAAATGGATTATGTAATTACTATTCCTTTTTAAAATTACTTTACATCTTTAAATGGTATGATAGATAAGTTTCATAGAACCCATAAATGATTTATGAGAGATATTTTATTTTATTAATAAAATGCTTAGCAAGAGCTTAATCTCTCAAAATTTAATACAGTGATGCATGTGCTTTAAATTAAGTCCATGGCTAAATACTGTGTTGCATCCTGGTACAAAGGTTCACCTTGCGTGGACTCAGTCCACATGTACACTTTGGGCAAAAATAAATCAAATTTCATAAATCACACACACAATCACACACATACACAGAGTAAGGTTTGTGTATATTCACTATGTTGCTGTAATCTTTTGTATATGACATTCCCTTTTACCAGATATTTACATTAAACAGATGGCATACCCTTTACTGCAGTTGACCACAATTTGGCTGTTTACTAAATATTTTTTGAAATTATAGATTTTTGAGGATCACTGTCTTGATTTAGGAGAGATTAAATATTTAGAAAGGCAAGTCATGCTGTGACTATTATAAGCAACTGTTATTTTTCCTGTGCATGAACGTCCTGCTTATCATTGCATATTAGATACCTTCTAATAAATAATAATACGGCTAATATTCACTCAGCAAGAAGTTAATTAAATAATTAATTAAATTAATCATCGTCACTGTTAGCTAAAATTCTATATAGATGTATATTTAAAAAAAAACAAACGCCACCATCAACAACAACAGAAAAAAAAAAAAAAAAAACCAACACACTAGTATCGTACAGTGGCTGGCTTAGAAAAAAAATATTTTTCTTTCCCAGTCCTGAATATAAGCACCCTTTAAAAAAATTCAGCAGCGTTGTGCACTGAAAAGAAAAGCAAGTTCGGTTTAAATAAGTCTCTTTTCACTAACTAGTATATTATATGTGGCTTTTAATTATTGCTTTTGATTATTTTTGAAGATTTTTGTATTTAGATGGCACACACATTTTCAATCATGTCTTAATTACTTTTAAAAATGCTGCACTGGCTTAGGGACAAGACAGATAACTTGTTAAGCATTTGAAATTTCTGAGCTGTTTTCTCAGTTCTGGCAGTCAATACCCAAGTCCAGATTGTAACCTCCTTTCTGCCTCCAAAGCCTGCCTTGGCTGCGTGTCCAGTGAGGGATTATGGATTTAGCAAGGAAGGTAAGTGTGACTACAAGCATTGGCTCACCATCTGCTCCCCAGCAGAGTTTGGGCCAACCTGCATAGCCTGCAGCAAGACCAGGGCACTGTTCTCAATCCAGCCCTTTCCAACCTGGCTCAAGAAACACATCACATTCAGTCAGATGATTAGGTCTAAGTAGTCCATATGTAACAGAATATTTTTCCTAAATACCAAAATGAAAACAAAATGAATGCCATTTTTTTTATTCTCCTTACTCGATACATCAAGTTTTACACAAATAAATACTCTCTTAAGGTTTATGCAAATTATAGAAAAATAAAACTATGCATTATTTAGCAGTTCTCCTATTTCAAGATCTAACAGACTTTATTCACAGCATGTTTTTCCCTAGTTTATGTTGGCCTTCTTTTCTGATTCTACTTTTTAATTCATCTTTTTAAATTATTCCTTTTTAAATCATTATCTTATGTGACTTCATAGATTTTCATGTATTAATCTATTATTAATTTTTTTTTCTATAGTCAACTTAATCTTAAATTGTTTAAATCTCTTTTAAGTGTAAACACTTGAACATGGACAGTTTTTAAAAATACGATGCTCTTTAACATTTTGGAGTATTTCTATTTGTAGCTCATAACCTTATTCAAAAAGTTCCTACTAAATATGTTCTCTTCTATTATAGGTACTTTTGACAGAATTATCAAGTACCACATGTGACAGGCAATAGTACTGGTTAAGGGAAGGAAAAAAAAAAAACACAGCACACATATTGAGAGGGGGATACATTTTGTGTTACTGAAAAATATGTTTGTATTTTACATTAAAACCTGACATCTGCTCGGTGAATATAAATCTAGATTAATACACATCCCCCCCTCCTTTTACTCATTCAGTTTTCTTTATGCTGATTCAGGTTAAGATTTTTTATTTTCATGAACAGCTACAAAGAATGCTGTTAAAACTAGCATTTTACTTTCTCCAGTCCAGCACTGAACATGAAAATAAGCTGAACAAACATCTTGCCCTTTTTACTTAAACTGTTGCCTGCCTGACTGCTGAATGCACACAGAAAACAATCTAAAATTGTATAACCCATAATAGAGTATATTAAATTACAACATTGGTCAGTAATGGAAACTTATTCCCAGATATGAATTATTTACAGCCCATTTAAGTAATCCATATTCAGGTGTGGCAATGAAAAAAAAAAAGTGCAACATAAATCTTTAATGTTGACCGGTTGAGAGAGCAGAGCTGAGGATTACAGACATTTTAAAGAAAAAAAAAAAAAAAAAAAAAAAAGGAAAAAAAAAAAATCTAAACGAATTGATATAGCCTGTTCAGTGGCTTACTGCACCAGCGTGCTAATAAATTGATGGATGGCATGTCAGGGGTATGAGCTGAAATCCCAGCATTTCTAACTAGGGTGGGATCTAATATCAGTGCACCAAAATAAAGAGTTTCTGGACCTTGATGTCACAGGACAGAGTCTGTGCCTCATTTACTATATCCTGTAGGTGCTTGGCATATGTTATTCCTACATAAAAATCAACACTTTTTGCTTTAACCCCGTAGCTGCATTAGACATTTTTCAAAGCCACTCACATCGTGTATTCATTTTGCTACAAGCTGTCATTGTACTTTTTTTTTTTTTTTTGTAGTTTATATTTGCACTATTTTATTGTTCAGCCATCACAGCCTAAGACAAACCTAGAAAGCAGCCCACTGTCCCGGTTTCCCTGCGAGGGACACCGTGCACTCCTCCCCAAAGCAGGGATTAAACCCACAAATTCTGGGAGATGTTGCCAGGTACAGTCTTGTTGCTATTGTCGTTTCCTAAAAATCAGACAGCTCGGGCGCTCCTTCCGACCGATGTAGCACGAGACCATGGTGGGGAAAAGCTCTCACAACTGCAATTTCTTTTGTTTCCTGGAGCAGTACCTATATTAATTCATCTTACAAAGATCATTGCTCAAGAACTAAATTTTGCATACATTAGAGAGCCGAATTAGCATCGCGCTGTGTACGACGTTCCAGGCTAACTTCTCTCCAAGCAACCATTAAAGGTCATGTTTTGACGACTGAATGGCATGTCGGCACCTTGGTTCCCCAGAGAGGCATTCCCCAGGTACATGCAAAAGGTTATTAAATTACCTTCCAAGCAACACTATCTCCTCGGATGAAAATAATTACAGGCTTTTAGAGGCATCAGAATGCTTTCTATTTTTTTAAATAAGATGAAGATGCAGTACCTAATGACCATTTTTGTGTGTGAGTCATAGAGCCTGTCAGTGGTGACAGGACAAATGAGCATAATGGCATAGCTTAAAGGGGAAAGGTTCATTTTAAATAGTGACAAATAATATTTAAATGGCATTGTTGGAGACCCATCATGCTTGTAAAATGTAGTTTGTATCTCTTCTTCATCCTTTAATTTCATCACTGTCAAATGGTATTAGCTGTTAACATGCAACATCAGGTGCAGATATAATTTTTAACTATTAAATGTGCCCATAACTAAACAATGCATCTTGATTGTTCATATATTTTGTGATAGAATAAATAACATATTTTATAATTCACAATTTGCTCTGCCAGATTGTTTTGCTGTACAGTGGGGATCTATCCTAAAGGAGGATGGGGGGAGCAAGACTGGTATAAAATATGATACCTCAAACAAATTTCTTCTTGCCAAACATGCTGAAATGGAAATGACTTTCTTTTTAGACTAATGTAATTCACAGGTTTGAAGAGCTACAGGCAAGATCGTGAGATATAGAAAATTGGTCAAAACAGACCTGGGCAAACCAATACAGGCATATATATAGTGCATGCACTTCAGTAAAAGCAGCTGACAAACTCGGTTGCCCTTATAATTTGGCCCTAATAGGAAACGTTGGAGGCTGAATCCTCCCAGCGCTCCTGCGGTGGCTTAGGGCACAAACAGAAAACGTTTATTTTAAAATATTGGAAAACAATCATTAAGCAATGTACCGCAGATGCGAATTCTCCAGCACAAATGCAAACACATGATTCAAAAAACTTACTCAAAAGTCATTCCTGCCCTTGCTCAAACAACTCAAATATATACAAAGTCACAACACTGCAGGTAATAAAATGACAATGGAAAGCACTTGGCTGTGAAATTACAACTTTTGGACCTCAAACTTTCAGAAAAAAAAGCTTCTAATTTTTAAAGTATTTTTTCACAGCTTCATCATGTTTATTGCTATATTATTTTCAGATCACTTATGCCAAAAATGTAGACAGTTTAGGTACCTTTGAGTTGTTAAAAGTTATAGCCAATTTTCTGAAAAATTATACCAGCTAAAAACACAACATTAAATATTTACCCTGTTGGATGTTAAAAAACGCTTACAATGAAAAATGTTCACATATTGACTATTCAAAATGGCCTTCACTTTGAAATTGTGAAATGGAAGGGATTGCAGATGTACAAGAATAAATATAAAAACAAATGAGTTGACTTGAAGTGTTGCCGGCTTTCATAAACATGCTACTGCAATAACATGTGACATTAATATTTAATTACAAAAGCACTGCTGCAAAATCTTTGAAATTAATGTTTTGCAAAATTAACATTCAGTGCACAGAAGCAAAGTCGTTCCAGGCGCGACTGTGATTAACAATGCCATTCACTTTACATATTATATTAATATATTATTCAAGCTAAGAATTAACACCTCCTAATTTAAATAAGGTGCTACATATCATGATGAGCTAAAATGCTTTTTCTTAAAATGGCCCATCTGATTTTAAGCAATCTGTGTTTATCATTTAATATTTTGTTATTGAATACCGTTCTCTGTAAAAAACTCCTTGTACTTTAATTTCAAGATGAAGAGATCTCATTAAACTAGTGCCATAAGATTCAAGGATTACTGAGCCCATTGAGCCGTGTTCTCTTTGCTGGTCTACCTGGTATTACTCCTTTATTCCCTGCCATCAAGTTTCCCCTTCCCCACCTGGAGAGCCTCTTTAGTTTCCTGATGTCTACAAAAAAAAAAAAAAAAAAAAAAAAAAAAAAAAAAAAAAAA
>NC_048899.1:35308129-35395884 GCF_011077185.1 Oxyura jamaicensis | reverse complement strand
AAAAAAAAAAAAAAAAAAAAAAAAAAAAAAAAAAAAAAAGCCTAACATTTTCTTTTCTGAATCACTGGCTGGATCTTCAACTGTTGTGAAGGATTATAAATTCTTTTACAGCTACGTTGATTTACATCAGCTGATGATATAGCTCATATTGCCAACATTATCACGTTGCTAGTACATTTTGGGGACGGCGATTCCTGGCTGCTCTGCATTCTGTGCTGTTTCGGCTGTGTTGTGGGAGGGTAAAGACAAGCCAAGGGCTCTGGGGAGGTGGCGAGTCTCACGTTCTGCCTATCTCGCACGGAGCTTTCTCGCCCTCCGGCTCCACCTTTCAGCTACAGGCATTCAGACCCATATCGACTTCCCCGTGTTTTGAACTACAGAGAAGTATAACTTGTGGTGGGACACGAGTGAGCAATCAGGCCTGGAGGACTTTAAATGGGTTGACATTCTCCAGCAGGGCAGACAAACCAGTTCTTTTCGTCTGAGGAAAATACCGATGAGACAGATGGGTACATCACTTTGGTTTAACTACACAGAACTTCATTTGCCATCTTTAATCTACTGTAATTGTTTGGGTTTCTAATTTCTAAAGCAGTGAAGAAATATATTTCAGGTCTTACTTACATAATCTTTATGTGACCAGCAGACTTCTAGTAAGCAAAAACCTTTGATCCGTTGCCTTATATCAATAGTTATGAGTTCATTGTCTATAATTCCACTTCTGTTAATTAAGTAGATTAGCTGCAACACACACGGATCTTTTGTAGTCACCCAGAGGTGTATAAGAGCACATGAATTAAGAACTACTTGCTGAAAATTACATCTGTGCATCTTAAGTATCTGTTTAGCTACCAAACCTCCTTACTGATCAGATAAAATCCCGTGATCCCCCTATATGCCTACTCTTCAAAATTATCTTAAAAAATATAAAAATATATATTTAAAAAAAATCAGTGAAAGAGATTTAATCTTTTTTTTTTTCTTTTTTTTTTTTCTGTGTTGTCAGTGGTGAATTATTTTAGTGCTGATATGAGTAGAATGGTTGGGGATTGTTGAAAATACTGTCTGCAAAGGATTCAAGTTAAAGTGATGGGGATTTCAGATCTTGGTGAACAAAGAAAAATGTTTACACAGATGATAAAGCTATACAAGACTGTTACAGGCTTAGAACTCGTTCCATCCTCTGCTTGCCAACATCTTCAACTCTTGGGCTGTACCTTTGCAGTGAGCTAAAGAGGGGCAGGAGAGGAGGGAACTGCTGCTTGACACCATGTGGACCTTCTGCTGGGCAATCTCTTTCCACCGGGACCCATGCAAACCGACTCCTCCAGAAGATGGGAGACATAGAAAAATTGTTCTACTGATTTTGTTTCATTGATCCTGCTGCTAAAACAATCCCTTCTCAAACATGTCAACGATTTTAGCTTACATAGATCCACCTCATTGTGAGGGCAGATTGCTATCATGTAGAAAAGGGGCATAGCTGTCCCTGCACCATAAAGTCAAAGCCATTTTTAGTACATCCACAAAAGGCAATGTCCTATGCTTTCAACTATTTTGAAACTGTATTCGGGCCTGTTTTATGACAATGACATTAAAAGCTCTATCCTGCATCCTTTTCTTTACAGAAAATTAGACGTGATGTAATGAGAAGATATTGTCTTAATTATAGCTTAATCAAAAATAGAAACTCTAGACTTTTCCTTCTTCATTGTAACTGTGTGTATTATCCAAAACTGGGGAAGTAGTGAGGACATTTAAATATGAAAACACCTACCCCATTATCACACATGACCAGCTGCGCACTAGAAAAATCTAAGAAAAATCCACTGACGGGCCTACATTTTAATATTTTAACTAAAAAATCCATTCTGTTCACAACAGAAGATAATGATTCACCCAGTGTTTTCACTTATTTTCTGAAGTCATCACACTTAAGGCTTGCTTTAATACTGGACCACAAAATCTAAACAGAAACAGAAGTTTTCAACTCAGAAACAGGTAGCGGAGAATTCATTAGTGTCTACCACTCTAAAATCCTCTCTCCCCACTTCCAAAAAATTTACAAAAATAAAATACTCTAGAAGTCAATTAGAAGCAGAGACCTCTTAGATCTGCACATGAAACTGTACATATGGCATCCAAGTGTATGGTAGAATCTTCTTCTATTTGAATAAAACATGGCATTTCAAAATAAATTAAGAGAAAACAAAGGAGATGGAAGTGGGAATATCTTGTGACCTTGAAAAAATGTTATTATTTCTTCTGTGCAGTGAATATTCTCAGTGCCAAAGCTCAACATCAAAATATGGCTATATAATATTCCGTTAACTTCTGACAAACGCACATGTACATATTCACACAAGTACATGCAGTCCTTTGAAGTCTTACATTTTAGTGGGAAAAACTGGGGAATAGCCATTGACTTGTTAGAATGACTGTTCCATGGCAAATCCTCACAGCCTCGGGATGCACTGGAATAATTGCAAGAGCTGAGAAGAAATGTGAAGGCAACTCAGGAATCAAAAGTGTCCCACATAATTTCTGCCCACTGAACGCATGAGTCTGTCTTGCTGTTGCTTATCTAGAAGCTAAGGCTGCTTTTTCTGTGTGTTAGCGAAGACTACTCTGGTCTAGTCACTTGTTTTCCAGTTTCATCTTCATGAACTGCCCAGAAACACTCATGTAGGGGGGGGCAAGGTTGATCTGCTCAACACTCAGCACAAACAGGACAGGCTATTTTACTGGGCATCAGCTGGTTTTGTCAAAAACCAAGTTCCTCTACTTAACTGTAAAGGGTGCAGAAACAAAGTGCACTGAAATATTGTAGGATGAGCCTTGCAGGTCCCGAAACACAAGTATCTTTAAATACAGACAATCCACCACAGGGATGAGTACATAGCTGTCTTCCCAGAGCTCTGCACAGCAAGGAGAATGTGCCCATGATTTCCAGCAGATGAAACACAAATCTTGCAGCTCTCAGGCCTTACACAAGACTCTCATTTCCATTTTTTGTTGCAATTCTTCCTGCACCCACAATCAGGGAATGGCCACATCAGGGAAGCAGTTTGCTCCTCATTGCTCAAACCCCCCACCGTGAAGCCATGCCTCATCGAAGATCACATTGCTGCTGTATGAACACAGATAGGTTTTGCAAAACTAAGTCGTGATGACCTTACAGGGAAAAGTATATTGTTCACAAGTTTTTACTCCCCCCGAATATTTTTTTTTTTAACATCTCTAGCTTAGCTGCACTAAGCTCAATGTCATTGCACCAGCCATGAAGAAAAATATGTATACGACAGATCCACAGCACACAAATAGCTCTACTTTCCTAGAAAGTAGTAAACAGAGAGAAAACAAAACTAAACAAATACTAGCAGACCATACTTCTTATCTTCTAGCATTTTTGTATGAATGCTCACGGTAGATCCAACACTGACCTAAAGAGGCTGAAGCCCCCTCTGTCCAGTTACCAGATTTTCCGTCTCTGCTGCCTGTAGCGAAGCTGGTACTGCATGGAGACCCAGACACTGCTAATTTCTGAGCACATTTCATCTCAGAATTAACTTTATTCCTGTTTACTAAGATCAAATCCTTACCTGCTGAGGTAATGATCTTTTCTGTGTTCCTGTGTACAATATGCTATTGTTTACAAAATGAGACTCTTGCAATGCATGGCTTGTTAAGTGGAGGGAGGAAATAAAAGTTGGGCTCCTTCAAGTAGGAGTCACCACTGTTCTTTCTGTCTTCAGCTTAGCACTGCTTTCCCAAAATACTGCTTTCCGCAGCAAATCACTGTTGTTACAGGTGCTGCCGTGGAAATTTGACTAAATAAATTCTTGCTAATATGCTGCAGAACCACTGGGGCCCAATGACAAGCCCAATTTGTTATTAATGAGAGAAGGCTTACTCCATTAATAATTTGATGACCCTGGCAATCTTTCATTCATTAGGCTGGTAGATTTCCTTAACAAATTGGCTTAAGTGGACCTGCTCTGTTTTTTGATTTGTGTAAAATCACCCAATTTGGCCCAATGCACTGATGGTTTTTTTAATCTATAGGCTTATTTTAAACACCTTAACCTTTTGAATGCCAACATTGCAGCACACATGGAACAAACATTTATTGAGAATGCAGGATCAAGTCACGTCACCTTTTGTAGGAACGAGGAATAATGTAAGAAACAAAGAAATCCCATATTGTACACAGAGATTACAAATAGTGCAATGCACTAACCAGGGATTTCTGTATATTATCAAGTAAGAAAGAAGGAAAAAAAAAAAAAAAAAAAAGCCAGAAATATCCTTATACCTGGAGGGTTCTGAAGGCTACCAAAGTAAATGCAGAAGATTGTATGTTATTGATAAATACAACGATGACCTCTCTGGTCTTGCATGTTTTGTGATGTAACCTGTGATTTCTGCCAAGCACTTATAACAGTTCTCATCACAACACGAACTGATAGTGTGATATGTTAACATCACCACTAATGTACACCAGCATTACACTTGCATTACACTTTCTTTGGTTAGACAGCTTTCCTTTAGGCCGTCAGACATTGGAGGTCTGTATAAAAATGTACCTCTTCAAAGCAAGCAAATCCCCGTGAATTTTAGGACAATTAAACCAGTCCTACAGGAAGCCCTTTGCTGCCTCCTATTTTCATTTGAAATTGGCAAAGTTCAGATCCAACTCCAGATTTTTAAGTTGTTTAAAGCTCAGTGGTGTCTACATTTGCTGTCTCTTTCCAACCTATCTATAAATAACATTCGGTAAAAGAACAAAGAAAAAAACTAAGAATTATAATATCCTGTTTTGGTATTCCTCTTTATTCTTTTCTAATATCAGATAACCTAATAACACAACATATAATAAATATTTAAGGGGAAATAGCAATGAATCTGCATTGTGCTTTCTAAAGTCTCTTCTTGAAAGGCTGATTACTCACAAATTGTAATGGGTCTATTACACAAAATTTATCTTTCTTTCATGATGTGATTCTTTAGCCTTAATATTCACTTGATTCCCACTGATTACAATAGAATATGTACAAGAACAACAGTAGATGGGACCAGATGGAGCTATCGAAATACTCTCTGCTTTTGGATTCACACACACACTTCAGGCCCCAAAAGCAATATTTTGTCTTAAGACATGCTATGTGGCCCTCATTACCAGCCTAACAAAAATAAGCTTAATGAACGCACAGATCGCCAAACCTCCATGCGTTAGACCGAAGAGGCATTTATTTAAAAATAAAACATTAAAAAAAAATAGTGTAAGCAAAATGTTTAACCTCTGACCATTCTCAAACCAGCCTGGCCAAACCAGCACAGCACTTTTAGCACTTTTTCCCTTCTCACAACCTCTCCCATGCTCCTTACAGTTGTACAGCAATTGTTTATAGAGAAGCTGAGCTCCAACAAACACAACAAAACCGTTTTTAACATTTTTCCTCCTATTCTTCTGGAAAACAAAATTCATGCTCCAAAATCATAAACTCTCTCTCCAATTTACCTCTTGCTAAGGTTTTGAAATGTCTAAATTACCGGGGTTTTCCTTCTGGCAGGGAGGGAAATATGAATGGCCAAATGCTGCTGGTTGGGCTCCTACCTGGCATACTACCCAAGTAGTATGGGTAGTTTCTTCTTCAAGAACCTCTCCTAAATGCTTATGTTATTTTATTCCCCTTCTGATATCTTCTTTGCCTTCTCAAGCAGACCATTCCCTGAACAGGGTTCCTTTAAATTCCCTTCCAAGGATCTAGTTGCCCCTTTTATTGTCCTCTTGGATGGCCAGACACCGGGACTTCCTATCTCATTTCTTCTATTAATAGAAGCCAAACATTTATTTGCACCTTAAATGTACAGTTCAATGTAATATGGAGCAGACAACTCATCGGAGAAGACATACAAACACAGCAGAGCACTACAAAATACAGGGGTAAGTGAACATAACCAGATAGGTTTTCACTGAGGAAAAAAAAAAAAAAAAAAAAAAGAGAGAGAGAGAGAGAAGAATAGTATCTTTATGCTACAGGCATGCTCTGACATTGATATCTTTAACATTTTCATCCACACGGAAGACCAGAAGAGCATTAATACACACAATGAAGATAACGGTTTACTGTAGCTCCCAAGCATGGTTATAGCAACACTTCAGTTAATAACACTTGGTACATGTAAAAGCAGAAATACCGTCATCATCTGCTACTGAAACAAACAAGAAAAACCCATTTGCAGCATCTACCTCTACTCCCAAATCATATTCAGAAAGAGTTAAAATATGAAATAAAATTATAAAGGCACCAATGATATTTTTATAACAGTGCTATCGCTAGTAAGCTGTATTTTAGAGAAACACTGCACATTTTGATGACTGTCAAAATTTACATAACTTACTCTCCATGAATTAACTATGAGGTATAAAATGCAACTTTGGCTAAATAAACCCTCAGCAATTGTAAAGCAGTATTTCAAGCATCGCTACAAAAACACCAGACTGAAACATTAAACAAAAAAGATGAATATTGAGTGAAGTGATCTCCCCAGTATTTAGTTATTGTTTTGAAATAAATTAAACAATCAGAGAAGATAATCTTTAGAAATACAGGTCATAATTCTAGTTGCTATAGTACTTTTTATTTTTATTTTTAATGAGTGTTTGTCAATTTAGTGTCTACAATCAAAACTCTGACATATTAGGGTAATGAACTGGGTCCGGGAATTACCAGAAAACACATAAATACTAGAATTTCTTGAAAACATGAAGTGTTAAGAGAAACAAATTCCAGTCTTTAACATCTGTCCTACAGATTCTTACCATTTATCTGCTGATCAAAATTTCGAATGGTGCCAAAAAAAATCATGAAGTCAAAAGGACTTGGTGGGGGGATCTTTGTTTCTCTCTAAAAGCCTAAAAGTTATACTCAACTGCAGCACAAAGAGTAAAGAGGTTGTTATTCATATTAACTACATTTACATTCCTATCGCAACATCCAGAGAGCTAATAGTGGGGTTATTAACATAACAAACGTAAATGTTCTATATAAATAATACTGTTTCAGGCCAGCAACCGCTCATCTGACAGCATTTAGGCACAGGCTCAACATCTGTTTATGAACACTTTGCCTAATGATATCATCAGATATCATTAAGTGCGGCAGAATACAGCACAGAGGCAGGTGCAGCTGCCTTCAGTACCCATCACAGAGGAAGAAAAGAGCTGCATTCCCGATCCGAAAACCCATCATTAGGACAATTTTCTTCGACAAACCAGCCCTGTGATTTCAATCTGTATATCACCTGTAATTGTAGTTTTTAGCAAGAAGCTGATTCTATACATTTAGCGACGAATCACGTTGATGGCCTGAATACTGGAAACACATTTGTGCTACCAGCTGCGGCAGCTTTTTTTAGAGCCTGTGTTAACAAAATACTGCTAACAAGGCAATGCTTGGAGTGCAGCTTTGTTTCTCTTTCTTGTTCATAGTGTTTAGATGTGCATAATTATGGAGATTAGCAATTGATTGCTTCTCAATAATAATTGATTATTGGTCACTGAACCTTCTCCAAAGCACTTCACTGAAGGTGAGGACAGGTGATAAGTTCATTCTTAGCAGATCTAGGGAACAGAAAGGAAAGGTCCAAAAGAACCTTCGATTTGTACATCAGTTTCCATGATAAACAGACCAAAGGGATAATAGAATATCCCAAAGCCTCGTTTGCCCGGAGGCAAATTGTAGAGATCATAGCAAGCCTGCAGAATTCTCCCTGTGGACTATGTAAGAAACATACATCATTTTTATATATGTCAGTTGTTCTTTGATTTGAAAATATTTCTACCCATTTAATTTATCTTTTTCAGTCAGTTTTCTTAAATTGTACAATTTAAGGGTTATATCAAAGAATGAATATCATTTCTGAATACCCCTAAAATGAAACAAACTGACAAAATAATGCAAGTCTCTTTAGTAGGAATGTACAAATATTGAAGCATCTATTGTCACTGACTTCAAAATCACTATACCCTTTTGATCTGCTTTATATCCATCAAAATTTTAGTCTGTAGTGACTGCCTTGATGCAACGTAACATAATGTTGGGAATATATCACGATGCCACAGCTAGAATTTAAAGGCGAATGCTCTTATTTTTGGCTTAATCACCCACTGTCAATTTGGACAGCAGATATCCAATTTAAATTTATTGGAGTGCATGGAAGCCACTCAGACAATAAAGTATCTGTAGCGTTCGTAAAATGGTAAACATCATTTCTTGTTGGCTATTCAAAGGTATTTTGAACAGTTCAGACCAGTTTTGCTAACCCTTTTGTGTTTACAGAAAAATGTAATTGTAAGCCTGACATATCACACCATCCATCTCTAGATAACCTTTTTTTTTTTTCTTTTTCTTTTTTTTTTTGTTCAATGCAGAATTTTACAAGGACATGCATCCTCCATGGCAGTGAACTTTACAACCTGGTTCATGAAAAATGCAGCTTGTTTAAAGTTAGCCCACTCCATTTCTAGAAGATTTTTTTTTTTTTTTTCCCAAATGAGAAACAGATTGCACAATTACGATTCAAAAGGAAAGTGCCCAAGATAGAGGGCTGAGATTTAAGCAGGAGGAAACACTGGGACCAGAGTCAGTGCTCGCGCTCTGCTCGAAGAAGTGTCTCGCATAATGAATGCGCTCACTTTTAAGAGGGTCTCGCTCAGCCTTTGTGTTGCTTTCCTCAAAAGCAACACAATGGTAGCAAACACTCAAATTACACATCACACGCCTGATCCAATCCAGCTCCAGGACACAACGGGCTATTTGGTGCTTACACCCAACCGCTTTTTACCACCTCCTACACGTGGACCTGAAAGAATGGGGAAGGTGTTCAAAGTATTGTAAATGGCAGCGGGATCCTGAGAATCCAGGAATTGCTCCATCCAAGACAAAATCTTCAAATCATGGATGTCATGTATCTGTGCACTCACTTTGCAGAAGGGGCTTTCTTTTCAAAGCAGCTTTAATCCAACCTCTGTTTGTGCACACAATTAGATGAGGAGATAATTTCCAAGCACAATGACTTGCAGGTGCAAATAGTGATATAGATAACAAACTATCTGATCTGTGGGCACAGATAGATAGTTAGACATCTAGAATCCTTATGTGCAGCCATAAATAATTGCATCTTCAATTATTTATAAAAATAAAGAGAGAAAGCAAGCCTAGAAAAAAAAAATAAAAAAGGAAAAATAAAAAGAAAATAAATAAAGAAGAAGCAAAGCAAAGTAATACTTGATGCAGTATGGGCTATTTTCTGTGGTAAGACCCCAGATTTTCAAAATACACAGCCAACATCAAGATTCTGCGCTACTGCCCCTCCTATGCCAAATATAGATGGGTAATCTTTTGTCTTATTTTAAATGCCTTTTTAAATTTAAGATCACTGCAAGATTTGCATGACAGCAGATGAACCGATAGAGCTGCTCTCGTGCAGAATGAAGGTATGAACCAGGAATGTAAACAGTGAATTGCTTCACTGCATTTGATGGCTGTTTGAAAATAGTTCCTGCCACATTTTACGTTAGTTTCTAATGTATCTGTTAAACAAGGGCATGGACGCAGCCATACAGATGCCTGACATTTTCTTCTTCCAAAAAAACAAACCCCAAACAACCCCTTTGGAATAGACATAGGTTAAAGAGATTTTATTTATTGTTTTCCAGAAAAATGGGAAGAATCTTCACCACAGACTGCTCAGGCATACATGTGAAAGTAGTAGTAGATATTACAGAAATGATGCTAACATACACATCCAAGACATATATGCAAAATGTTATAAACATTATGAAGTGTGGAAAGCCAATTATTTTAAAGTTTGGGTAATGGCTGTGTGATCATTACCCATTCCCCACGTGCATATGTATTCGGATGATCTTTATCACATGGCCACGCAGACACTTTCTCCATAGGCTCCTGCTTCATTCAGAGCACAGAATGATTGGTTCGATGCAAAACTACCCGGTGTCTCATTTTATCCCTGCTACTCTCTCCTCGATTATTCCAGAGTATTTGGGCTCCAGTCTGAATTACAAAGGCATTTGTATCTTTTTCCATTGCATTCACAGAACTTGAGCGTTCTCATTCTTAATTCATTTTACGAGACCCACCGGAAATAAGAGGGTGTCATTCTCTTGGTTGAAATCTCCACAACTGGGAATTTCAGGAACAAAGAGATTAAGATCAAAAGTATTGACTAATTTAGTGCATCTACTACAAGAAATTTACAAGCTCCTATTTTTTTTTTTTCTTCTTTTTTTTTTTTTTTTTTTTTTTTTTTTCTCAGACTAGTGCTAGACAGTGCTTTACTAGGTCGGGAGCAGACCCCTGCTGACTTCAGTTTCAGGGCTGAGCGACCAGAAGTTGTGCTGCGGGTTCCTGAGGTCTCAGGTCAGACCTCCAGAAAATGCAGAACACATCAGCAGTGATAAACCGCAAAGATGAAAGCAGGAATCGGGGACGGGAAGAGTTGATGGGAGCCCTGTGAGAGGGGCCTGACACAGCACTCCTCAAATATTTTTTTCAATGCAGTTCCCTTAATAATTCTTTGTACACTTTCAGAATAGACAGCAAACAAGTCAAATCCCTGATTTACCCCAAAGACTTTTTTCTGTAATGGAAATTCTAGGAGTTCTCTGAAAAAGGCAGAGCAGGATCACCTCACGTATATACGTGCATGCAGTACTCCTACAAGTTCACGTAGTTCTGATATTTCCCAACTCCTGAGTGCCTCATTCAAGTCACAGTAACATTTTAAAATACTGTTTGTTTGTTAGTTTGTTTTTTTAATGTCTTATTTTCTAATCCTTTTAATGCGGTGAAAACCTAAACTGAGAGATGCAATAGAGACATACTGTACAGATTTGTCACACACATGTGCTCCCTCCACACCCAGAAGACCCAGAATACCCAGGACCAGCACCTTCCCTCACTCTTCCCAACTTCTCCATCCTCGTATGCAAACAGCCTTTCCCACCCCTTTGCTTGTAACTTTCCTCTACATACCTGTCAACCCTTAGTCCTGATAGTTTAGTACTAATTAGGGTAGGGGAAAAAATAAACCAAGCTTCAATATTTACGTACAAAAACCAATGAATTACTAGTGGGGAATATGAATATGAAATTTTGTGTATGAAGCTCCGTTGGTTACTGTATGGCACAGGCTGAGAGACTCTATGAAAACACTTCTTTTCAGGCATCCCTCCCTGTATCCTTTCTCTTCTCCCCGGTCACCTACGTCCCTGCTCTTTTCTCTCTGTTAATAAGCTTCCCTGTGTCCGTTCCCTAAACTTTACATTTATCTCCAGAATAAAGGATTTAGAAAACAAAACAGCAAAAAGGCTGCTACAAATATACAGCTACAAAGACTGATGTCTTTAATTGTAAAAGTTTCTCCTTTGTCTTTCTTTACATATATAGCTCTCTTCAGATGGCAATTACTCAGGGCAAAGAAAGTCCCTGGGCCCTAGATGTGTATCTTGGAAGTGCATGGCTTTTTTTTTTTTTTTTTTTTTTTCTTTTTTCTGTTACTATTGGATAAAAATCACATAGTAATAATAGTAATTTTGGTTTTATTTCCCATGTTCTGCATGCAACTATTACTCGTGTGAACGTGTTGCTATGACAAAAGGCTTTCCCCTGTGCAACAAAATTTGGCTTTGACAGCTACTGCAATGATTGGAGAAGACCATCAATTGATCAGGTTATCTTTTTTAGTTGATAGCTTACTGTAATTTATTCTAAGTCGGTCCACTTAAAAACATTATTTACAGCATTCTCCACCTGCTCCTCATGCTTTATGATACTGATGAAACCTAGCAAACGATGTGCATTATGGACATTTTCAGGGTTACTTGTGAATTTTAGTCTTACATTTTGTTTTTAGAGTGTGTCAGAAAAATATAATGCAGTCGCTAGACATTCCTTTGTTTATCCTCTTTCTACACAAAATCAAAAGTTTTATTTCTTTCTCTTCTAGGAGAAGGCAGGCCTCAGAGGCAAAATATAGTGTAATACATCTAGAACACTCAAGCACAATATCTGATTTGTATGTAGTTCTTAAATGTTATATTGTTTAAAAGAAAACAAAAAAGTTACTTGAAAACCTATTACAGTCTAACACAATAGTACAGCCTTGAGGAGGGTCTGATAATAACGATAGTAAACACAGTGAATCTTCACTCAAGATAGCATTCAGGGCTCAAATTCAGACAAACTGCAAGCTAAAACTATAATTTTTGGATTTTGTTTTGCAATGAAGAGGATAAGCAGCCTTTATTTTTCAAGAAAAGCATTTGTGCTTGAAATAAAAGTCTAAAAAATGTGAAACCAATCTGAACCCTCAAAGCAATGTCTGCCCAAATCCATGAAGAAACTCAGATTAGTCCCAAAAGGTCACCAATTTCCCCCTTCTGGTGTTTAATCACAAGCAATTTAGACACCTAATAAGAATGATTTAATTGCAGCATTATTACCCTCTTCACTGCTATCAGAACAATTGCAGGAGGAGATGGAGCATCTCTCCTAGGTCTGGCGCAGCATTCTTAGCAGACCAGAGATGATTTTGGAAGAAATCAGCTTCTTCTTCTGTTACAACCTGCCCTAGTCCTGCAGTTTATCAAAAGGTCCAGCCTCTCTTTGCTCCCACATGGAGCACTTAAATGGTGTTTGCTCCAGTCCCCCCTGGCTCAAGTGATGGCCTTTTCTCTTCCAAGGCTACCTATTAATGGAGGCAGCGGGGTGCCAGGCACGGATCATCAGATCTGTTTACATTTCCAACCTTTATCTTGCCCACAAATAGCAAAATTTCCTTCTCTTGAAGGGCAAGACTCTGGCATTGCCCCTTAAGCCTGTTGCTATCGTAACTTCTGCCTGTTCCAGTGGTGGCTCAGCAGAACTCAGGTGACGGCAGCCAGGCTTGGGGTGTCTATCAGGGACCACTCGCCCACCAAAAATGCATTCCCTATCTGCTGCCAGTAAAATTGCATTTTGGTTCTCCAAATATTAAACCTTGCCTTCTGGAAAGCAAGTAATATCATTTCTCCTATCCATCTTAATTTGGGTCCTGATATTGTTAGAGACTACTTGAAATGGGAAAGAAAATGGAACAAAACAGAAACTCAGCCTCAGGTATCTCAAATTTTCAGTTGTTTAAAAGCCACAACTGAGTCAAAATATGAATTTCCAGAGAAGCTGTTAATTGTTTCCCATCATTTGCACAATACAGGGATGTCGTCACTAATAGGAGTCCCACAGTAGCAGATCTGACAAGATGCATCATGGCTCTCTAGAACAGGAATGCTTTTGCAGGGTTTTAAAGGAATTTAAAGGAATTTGAACTTCCATATTCCTAAAACTTCTAGTCTCCATGCTTCCTGAGATGGACACGGAGAAATCAGACCTAATTCGTTTGGATTAAAATAAAGGAAGACAGTCTTAATTAGAGTTTGACCATTAACATCTTATTTTTCTAATTACTTTTTCGAGTAAGTTTTCTCACAAGAAGAAATACATTGTCAATACAAATTCTCAATAGGAATGTGGCTTAATACCATACAATTGGCTTTTTATCAAATTCCGCTGGAGCAACTTCTCTGCCATCTGAGCAGGTTTTTTGCTAAATGCCACTGAAGTGGCGTCACTTCAAAACAACACCAGGGAAGGTTTTGTTTGGTTTTGTGCTTTGTTTTTAGCACACAAGTGGCTCCAGTAGAAAGCACCACTGTCTGAAAACCACAAAAACGAGACACGGTGCCTAGGAGTTAGCATGGTCAGACAGCGAGAGGTTCACAAGGAACACTCTTTTTCTGGTACAAAAATGTAGTGCATTTGAGACTGACATCCATGTAATATTGTGAAGTACTCAATAACAACAAACTACCATATGTCACGCAACCCTGCCTACACTGTTTGGAAACCAGCTAATACTTTTTCATTTACTGCTTTATACAAGAAGGGAGGAGGAGGGGGCTGCAAGCATGAAGTTCATTTTTCTGTTCGTTGAGAAACTTCAGGTTGCTGTAGCAATCGAGCACAGCAGCATTATTCATGAGTACATTTGAAAATAACCTACAGACTTCAATTGCTTTCTCATGTAGCTAAACACGATGTGCCCTCAGATACAGTTGCACCCTACTTTCCTTTGTGTACATTAGTGCACACTTGGTTTGAGATAACCACACTGATTCGTATATAAATTAAATTTCCTATCACTTAGGCGTAACATGTAAAATATTTGACATAATCCATGAAGTTAACAGACATTATGATACCTATGCTATTTAAAATTACCCACTCGGGAGGAACCTGCTCTGTGAAGAACAGATTAAAGATGGCATTTTCATCTTTTATTGAGAATTTCTTACACTGTCGTTTCAACACTAATTTTTAGCAGCACAGTAAATATGCTATGCCGCTTTTATTTAGCAGTAAAGATGTGTCTACAGAAGACAATATAAATCCTTGAAACCAACAGAGAACCTTTTCAAAGCGAAGACTCAAAATAATTTATTGCCAAAAAGAGAGAAATATTAACAGAGGCAATGTTGATTTATACCGATCGTGTTCTGAAATAACCTTAATTAAACAGTAAAATCATACCAATGATTTTATAAACTTATAAGCAGGCACTAAAGCTTTTGCAAAATTTGGTGGGAAGATATCTATTGTTTCCACTTCTAATATACATGTGTAAAGCATTTACTAGTGTACTGCTTTACAAACAGCACAAGATGGAAGTATCTGAACACTTAGGTTGTCACCTTAAAACAAACTGTCACACATTTTTCTTCACACATTTGAAACCCAACTTATCAACCTTAACAAGTGTTGTTATCAAAAGAATTTTGGTGCCTTTGTTCTTTCCCTTTTGCAAGTAAATTACACTTTTAGGATTTATTAAGACAAGAAACAATTTTTGAATAGCAGGTCAAAACTCTCTATGGAAAAATTCTCATTACTTTCTAGCCTGAAGCAGTATTTACCACTCCAACTTATCCATCTTTTTCCTGTTTTTTATATATCTATATTTCCAGAATCTTGTTTCTGTGCCTAATGCTATAACATTGCAGCAGTTTGTTCAAAGCAACACTCTTATTTTTGCTCTTAGCCGGTGCTATACAAACCCTGATCAATTATTGAAGTGTAAGCCCTGAAGTAACACAGCCATTACTGCAGCAGGCAGATAAAAATGGAACACTTTTAGCTACAGTATATTTACTTTAGAGTTTCAGCAAACAAACCAACAAGTTAAACTACCTTGTCTTTCACTTTGTTTGATGTACTAATATTTCCTGCATGTTCAAAAGTCTTTCTTTTAAAACAAAGTTACTGAAACGTTACGGCTGCTTGTTTGTGAGAATACCTAAGCTTAAATATTTGCATGAAACAGCCTTGAGATATAGAAAAGGCAGCATTAAAATAGTACAAATCTAATACAGGAGCTGCTATCTGTAGTGCCATAAGAGCCAGTTTTTTATGAGCTGTTTGGTATTTTAAGTTCGCCAAACTGCAGAGCCTGCATATTGTAATGACATTAAAAATGATGCTGGGAGGTATCTTAAACAACAAACAACATCACTGAGAAAAGTATTCATTAAAGAAAAAAAAAAATCAAATTAGAGGTGTTGGAAATTTCTCATGAAAATCAACCGCTAATCACTTGTGGACTTTTCTCCTTCTGTAGCTCACTCCTTTGCTCACAAAGGAGTGCCCAAGATGTAATTTTTTGTTAAGACGCTTTCTTATTTAATTATACAGAGTCTATTTGATAGCGACGCCAGTTCAAGACTACAACTATTCATCTTCTGATGGTGCTGCATGTGCATCTGCAGAGAAGATATAATGTTTTTCAGTTTAAATGTCTGTTCTGGGTTTTAAGGACTAAATGATAGTGAAGACGACTGGAAATGTTCCAGATTTTCCTATATAAACTGCTTAGCAAAACCAAAAATTAGTACTTATGGTACAGAACTAATAATGTTTGACATTTGCATTTTATCACTTACGGTATGAAGAGCGGGAAGAACTTGTCCCAGGAAGTTTGGGGGAAAACTATAAAAACTCAGTTTTAGAAACGGATGTTTAAAAAAAGATTGTAAAGTTTTGCTCAGTTCTCAGCTGTTCTTTTCTAGCTCCCAGGAGAAAGCAGGCTGCGTGGCTTGCAAGCGCCATACGTGAATAGATTGTGAAAAATGATCTCATGAATACACAAGCATGTCATCATATCCCACCTGAGGGCATGTGGTAACCGGATGAAGCCACAGGTACTCAGGTGTTTTCATAGCTTTGGACGATTTGTATGAAAACAAAATGGTATTATGAGGAGGTGCTCATCTTTTCTTCGTATTCTTCACAGCAGAGAGCGCATATCATTTGCATTTGTGAGAATATTCACAAATATTTTCACCGACTTTGACAGAACTTTGTGTTCACATGAGTAGTATGTATAGAGCCACATAAAGAGAGAACACGTACTTTCCCTAAATATCTGAACCTGCCTCAAATTTATTCTAGTTTGGAAAATACAACAATGAAGAAACGTTCCTGCTCGGCCACAAAGAACAGAAAGCTATTAGTACTACCTGCAAATCACAGAAAATTGGAGCTGTCCTGACCCTACTAGATGAACTCCAGCTGATACGAAGCAGCCAGGGAGGAATCCTGTTCTTACTCTGTTATGCACAGATGAGCCTTGCTCTTTCCACACCTCTTTTTGCTCCCTCCTGGACACGGGATGAACCTGAACCTTCTGAATCTGAGGCAGACAACCCAAGCACGTGTACACATAGGCATGCATCCATACCGATGATGTAGAAAGTACAAAGTCAGACTTTTTCTTTAAGCCATATCTATGGGCAATTACTAACCATGTCAAACCATCCCATTTTGCCCTTCATTTCAGTACATCTTATTTTAAAAAATGGAAATCACAATGACTGTAAACAGCCTCTTTATCTTCCATTTTATTTTATTTTATTTTTATAACCATTACATCTGAGCCTGGTAACATATTCAAGGTATGCCTCAAATACTTGGAAGCAAAAACCTTTTCATTTGAACACTCGATTCACTGAAAGTGAGGTAGCCAATTTGTTGTTGCAAGCGTCTGTGCTATTATTTTTAGAGCTTTCTGGCAGACAGCTTATGAAAGGTGGATTGTATAAAGCAGCAACATAATTTGAAAAAGTGCAAAAAGGGAATCTATAGTGATGCATGTCTTTGTGAAACTGCTCTTTATTTAAGTATTGCATTGGATAGTAGAAACAGGCTGGCTGGATTTATGGGGTGTGAAGCTATGTCTCATTATGATTAACATTAGAATCACAATTTAGACCCGAGGTCAGACTCCAGATACTACATTAACTTTCTTCGTTTTTTAGAAATTCTGGAGCTCTCATTATTATTACAGCCTTTAATAAAACAAAGATGCTGTTGACTTCTCTGCCTATTTCAAATGAGTCAGGAAAGTGGGATCATGCCTTTGAAACTTTACTTCTCTTCATTACTACGCTCAACGATGCTTACCTTTTCTCAGAGGAACTGTTTGTTTATGCGAAGACATGGTATATATATTATATATCTATACATATATATATATATACATAATAAAATAATCTAAGATTTGAATAGCCTGTCTTGGGGTCACCAACCTCAGACTTCCAATGATGTAGACACTGTGTGAGTTAGATCAGAAAAACAGTCCTCTAAACCTCCACTATTCTGTTTCTCTGGGTGATCATCCTCAACGCAACATTTGAGCCTGTGCCCTGCTGATCATAACCATGTTCCCTACAGGCACTCGGCAAGAGCCACCAGAATGAGGGCTGCCCTTGAGGGGAGTGTTGCAATGCCACACCTAAAGGATAGGAGCTGCCCAAAAGATCCTCAAGTACAGATGGCTTGAGAAAGCTTGGGGAGGGAGTGGAAATCAATGGATGCTTTATTTCAACCTTTAGTCTGCAGTTTACCTGCCATCAGCAAGAATTGCTGGTTGGCTGGTGACTCCCAGATGCCCTTTTCCTGCAGGCAGTTTGGGGACCCCAGAGTCACAACTAAGTTTCGAGTGTGACATGGCCATGTAGACTGGTTATTCTGAGCATGCAACAACCCCTTTTTGTATCCCCCAGCAGCAGAAAATCTATTGCACATGCGTACTATTCCTGCACGACGTGGCACACCTGGTGCTCCCTGGAGCTGCCAGACTTGCTTGGGGCAGCGTGACCCGCACCGACCTGCAGGACATCAGTTGTTGCACAGCCTCCAGAAAGTGGAACACCGCGGTGCTGCTCCTCTGTGTGGCCAGAAAGACTCCTCAAACTTAGCTGTGGATGGAAATCTCCCTACCAGCCCTTCCAGCAGACAACCGAGGGAAAAGGAAAGTTAGAACAGCCAATGTGTGACTAACTCCATTACTACTTGGCAAACGATTATTAAAACAAACAACCCCATTGCCCCCCTCAAAAAACAACAAAAATACTGTAGCTGAGCCAGCTATAGCTACAAGCCTGTTGTTCCCTCTACTCCCCCTCCATTCCTGTTACTTTCATAAATATTTCTGTTCCCTACAGAAAAAGAAACTGAATCAAGTAATTTATGTCCATCTGTCCACTTAGTTTCAAATTACGGTTTTGCTTGTAACTTAGGATATTGCAGTATTTGGTTGAAGACTAAAAGTAGCTGAACAAGGTAAATCATAACTCAGATCCAAATTTCCATGGTTTATGCAAATGATTTTGTCAGGAATCTATGACTATGTAAAATCCTTGTGAGATATAGAAATCACTGTAGGGAATTAACTGCAAACTGTTCTAGATTTCTTTTAAGGATGAAACTGCTGCAGAAATGATGCTAGAAAATTATCCTAAACTTTGAAAGTGAAAGAACTATTTAAAAAATAGCATTGCTAATCATCTCCCATGTAGCATCATCACTTAAGTGTCAGACTGCAAGTCCTCAGGTGGTAGCACTCAATGTTTTATCAACGACTGGACTGTGCAGAAGGAAGAATTGGGATGGAATGGCTCTAATTCTGGGGGATACAAGTTCAAAAGGTTTTCAGGGAATAAAAGGGTGAATGCCTTCCTCTACCTATCAATCCAAAGAATCCTAAAGAATCTCCATTTCAACTCATTGCCCATTCAAATGAAAACCGATAGTGCCTAATTTACACTTTGCATCACCAGACGTTCCAGAGCATACACCATGTGAAAAATTCAATTCAGAACCATTTCTACAGCCTCTAGATTGCATACTAAGTATTCTTTTGATCTTATGACACTTGACCTACTGTGAGTACAATGGAGAATAACTCTAATTTTGAATATTCATTATATCTAAAAAAAAAAAAAGAGAAAAAAAAACACAACATTTTAATGTCATGCAGCAACAAAAGCTATTCACGGGCCAAAGCCCAGTCACTTAGGTTTACCCTAGACTGATGATTATACATCAAAATGTCAGAAGATATGTATTTACCAAGTTTGATGAAGAAAGTCTGACAAATACTATTTAAGATAAGTGGCATTTTCTCCTAATTGTTTTCAGATGAATGAATGAGAACCTAATGCCCTGCTACTTTGGTGGAGCACTAAATGGTTTAAAAAACTCATGTTTATACAATATATTGGTATACACTCTAAAAGGAGAATTGCAACAGTCATGCTCATTTACAAATTTATCTTAGTGGAAAATACACAAGAAAATGGGAAAAAATATCCCAGATAAACCAATCATTATTTATGTTCGTTTGCCATGTTTTCTCAGCTTGATATCATCCATTCACCCTCATTTTTGGTGCTGTTGTGTTTTGAAAAACATGTTTCAGCTAGCGTCAAATTACTTTAATGAATCATTTATTATAGGTGTATCACTTGGCAAAGAAATTCTTATAACAATCTTTCAGGGTATTGCAGGTATTCTACAAATCAACTACCAAATATCTGGCTGCTGTACTTTCAAGAACATTAAAGTTTTCTGGTATTAAGCAGCAGAGCTTGCCATTAGGTGAAAAGACTCATGAAAAGAGATCACGATAGGGAAAGCAGAACCTTATAGAATCTTATGCTAAGATTCTGGTTTCATCATAGTCTCTGAAAGAGGGACTTCTGTTATTGTGCCCAAGCATACCAACACTGTTGTGACTCCAGTTATACACATCTGTGTGTGTCTACATACATCTATACAGTTACATGCATCTCTATATACATATCTATATGGAAATAGCCAAGCAAGCTTGGTTACTTGAGAAAAATAAGCTGCAGCAGCACAAAATTGCTCCTGCCTCCAGAACCTCTGCAGAACTATTTAAAACTAGTTTTTCTCCATGTTGTTATGTAGTTTCTTGATTAGTCCTGGGAAAAAGCAATCTGCAGTGACCAAGTAACTCTCAGTTTGCTTTCACACACAACAGCTCAGCTGCATAGTCTATAGCATTGTGGAGATATCCCCCTGCACACTCCATACCCAACTGTTGATGACAACTCAAGTTTCAGACATTCTGATTCATAGGCTTAGAGCTGAAAAATATGGATTCAACAAAAAGCTTAACTAAATCCAGGACAGATTTTTTAATAGGTCTGAGAATTTTCAATTAGCTTTGAACAAATCAGTCATTCAATTTTGTACAGCTCTGGATAATGCTTCCTGGAACAGTCAGAATAAGAAACAGAAAAAGCAACTTATTACAAAATGGACTTTTATGCAGCAGTCTGACTTGAGAAGAAAGTACCAGAGGTCATAACAGGCTTTTTTCCTACTAGATGTCCAGCTGAATTTTTCATGCCAAAGAAGATTAGGTGAATCTTTATTATTCCTCTGAGTCAGGGTCTTACTCCAGAGACCTGCGGTTGGTACGTTCAGATTTTGGCCCTAGGACAGAAGTCATTTGTTCAATGAACTGGAAGACAGAATGGCATAGGACTGCATGAGGTACAGTGGGATTCTGAAAGTTCAGAACTAAATTGTAACTATAAAGATATATAAGGATGCTTGCCTTCCACTAAACCTGTTAAATGTAAATATTCTCAGTCAATTATAATAATTAAGGAGTATTTATATCCTCTCTCCTAGAAAACTGGAATGCCTTCACTATGAAAAGTGCTGTTCATCACATCATCTGCCTCAGAGCAAGGGAGAAATGAGAGCACAGAGGAGCATATTGCTTCATAAAGCACAAAGGAATGTCAATGGGCAAATGGGTATCAATGCCGTGACAAACCCTCATTTACAACTAGATACAGATGACAGTGGGAAATTAGAGGTGGTCCATCTATTATTATTACAAAAAAAAAAAAAAAAAAGAAAAAAAAAAAAGAATCAAGAACAAAAAATTGTCCCTGGTTTTGTACCATCAACCCGTCATCTTCTACCTACACGGGTCTACCAGGAGCCCAGAGGACAGTCTCGTTGCAATGCATTACATGCGAGGATGGCACGGAGGCCAGTGGCACTGCACGAAATGAGGTCAGAAGTAAAGCCTACCAAAACCAATAGAAAATCCCCATTCATTGAAATAGGACTTGGATCGGGCTTTTGGCAATTGGCGTCAGACACTAAGCCTAAAACCCACTGGCAGTGTCAAGCAGGACTGCAGTGGTTCA
Source organism: Oxyura jamaicensis (assembly GCF_011077185.1). Classification (NCBI taxonomy): domain Eukaryota; kingdom Metazoa; phylum Chordata; class Aves; order Anseriformes; family Anatidae; genus Oxyura; species Oxyura jamaicensis. The sequence continues at coordinate 35,374,229 of NC_048899.1, read as the reverse complement.
CAGCTACACTTCTGTCTGGTAGCTCAGAAGGAAATTGCCTGCTCACAACTCCAGTTCTCATGGCATTGGAGATGACAGTGCAAGTCGGAAGATCAAACATAAAAGTCTTCTACTTCACAGAACATAAAGTAAATTCCACAGCAGCTGCAACATTAACACTTTGCTTTTCAGATGGAGAAAATACATCCGTGTATACGGGATGACCTTTTCTTACACTGTTAGGAGATGGTATACAACCATCTTCTTGGATGTGGAATACACAAATACATACCTCTGGTTTGCTCCCAGTAATGAAAGATCTCCTCGGTTAAATGTAGTAATGCAAAATCGTTTAATTAATAGCTGGACTGAGTATAATCTGTGGAAAGTATTTCTGACAGATGTTTTCATTCTCTTTGCAACATCCAATGCTTTCAGCTGTCTCTTACAGTTCATACCTTACTAGGCACAAAATCATTGAGATTTTGTCCAATTAGTCCTTGCTGTCTCTTTTCAAGTATTTGGTATGACTCTAAACCATATATATATATCTCCCACACACACAAATGATTCACAGGCTTTGACAAAACCGTTCTGTATAAATGCAAACATTTGTGTTCTATCACTATATTTTGTTTCTACACAATGAAAGAAAAATTAAAAATATAGCAGAGGATGCCATTAGTTGTGTGATCATTTGGCAAAATGGACAAATGTCTCCTAAAGAGTATGTTGAGGTTCCCCAAACAAATTTTACTGGTAACATAAGGCAGGTTGGAGTAAATTCCAGCCATGAAACTCTAGTTCATTAATTTTCTGCACCAACTGTCTCTTGCTAATTCCACTCACATAATAAACAGCCTAATAAAAATATACTTTCCTTCTCAGTCTACATCTGAGAATATTTATAGATGCTGCGTAATATTGACAAGGATTCGGTGCTTTTTTGTGTTTTAACAGAAATTTGCAAGAAGGAGTATACTTGCATCAAAATACAGCAGAGATGCAGTGCTTTGTGATTCTAAGGTGATGTAATTTGTCTACTGCTGTTTCTGCCAACTGGTGACCAGACACTAGAGCCGACTTAACCAGTAAGCAGAGTCTACCATCTGGTGGCTGGAGTTGCTGAATGTACGTCCTACACATTCCTGCATCTAGATTCAATTGGGACCTTTGTCGTTGGTAGACGGCAGCTTTCTCCAATGACTGGAGGAATGAGGGCCCTTCAATTTGATAACGGTTTCCCTCTAAGATTTTATATGTGTATATATTTTTTACATCTACATCTGTAACAGTTTTTCCAAAAAACGGGATGAGCTGGTTGATCTTTTTTTGGCCACTCTTTTCCATGGACTCCGATTAATACCTTTGTGCATAAAAATAGTCACAAAGTTGTATTTGATGTGAACTGATCAACAAATTAAATTTTATTAAACTCTAATTTGACAACTTTCAAGCTTACTTCCTTGTCATTCCGTATGTCTGCTACCCTCATTCCCAGAATCTAATACAACATGATTGGAATTGCCACTGAAATCAATGAATATTTTTGAATGAATCACCATTAATGTTGGACAGCAAGCACAGGGAAATTATATTTTAAACACTTACATAACCAAATGACCAGAGATATTTATGAACATCATTGAAGCACTAAGGGATAATCAACATAAAAATCAATAAAATAATCTTGTTCTTAGTTATTAATCAATGTGTACATGTATTTCACATTCAGCCAGTCATACAGGGATTGGCAGGTAGAGTATGATATGAGTCAGGGTAAGATTTCATTTATCTTTTTAGATATACTTTAATATAAAAACAACAGAAAGCTGAAGCTATTTTTATATTAAGGTAGAGGACTGAAATGTCTGCAAATAATTTAAAACATATTAGTGTATGATAATGTTGACAATCAGAAGATAGGAATGACTGAAACAATCTAAACAGTGAAGCAGCAAAGTGGCTTTTAAGTACCTAAAGAAAAGATCACTGCCAACCAACAGACATCTAAAAAGGAGAAAAAATGTGTGTTGTTCAAAAAATATATAAAGGATGACTTCATCACAAGTTTCAATTGTGCCTCTCAACACACAGGCTAGCATTTTGCATATTCTCTTTTCTATGCAATGAGGACACCCGATTAGTCTCTTCAACACACATTCTAACAATAGGAAATGCTACCCAGAAAACGGGTTATTTCACACAATAAAAGAAAATCTTACTACAACTATCTTCTGAAAATGATGTACAAAAGGCTATTAAACAACATGCATCTGGCAAGTCAAATGGTTCAGATGGCATACAAATAAATCCACATACTATTGCTGATTTCCAACTATTAAGACATCTGCTGAAAATCCTCCAGTTAATACGAGCACAAAATAGCTTCTTCCAGACTTGACTATTTCCCTTATCTATCATGTAACCGTCGAAGGAGAGGGGATCAATCACTGTGTATAACAACCAACTTGGTAGCTCTTTCCCAGCCACGGTGGGCAAAGGCACTTCTCATGTGATCCTGTTCATTGCTACTTATTTTTCCCCAGTTCGTGTCCTGTCAGTTTCCACGGTCAGATAAGCAGAAATAGACAAAATGTGCTCATTGTGATTGTTACGAAACCCATTGTTAACTAAAGAGGCAAAGTCTCTTACAAGGCTATAACTAGATGGAGTTCTGCTTAGGTCAGGCATAAAAAAATAAAATTAAAAAAAAAAATGAAAAACACAGGAACACGCGACTACATCGTGGAAGAGCAGAAATGCCTCGGCATCAATGCCAGATCCCACTGCCTTAAGATTCATATCATCTTCCCATGGTTAATGCCTTACTATGATATTTTGACAAGGAGAGGATCTAGACACCGAGGTGTAATGAAACTGATTAAAGCAATAACAAAGTCTTACAAAGCAGCATGCAGCAACTACAACTGAAAACTACTGTCATACACTAAGTAAGAGTCATTTAAGGACACAGACATTAGCAATATATTACTATTCATGCAAATACAGTCAAAGAACAAAAAGCTCCCCCAGTGCACATGCCAGACCTAACTCTACCCATCTTCTCCAGACCCTAAGTGTAGTACTGGTGGTAGTAAGCACTATTGTATTCTTTGCTTAAAAGTTAGTGGGGTATATTTATTTACAGAAGGATGCAGTATTTAGAATACTTTTTGTTGTACAGAAAGCAGGAAGGAAATTGCACAATCAATATTCTACCTCCTCTATCTGACAAACTGTGGAAGATTACTAGGAACAACTATAAAACTCAGTACACGTTTATAGCTATCACTAAGGGGATTTTAGATAGTATAAGTCATTTGTACTGAGGGTTATGCCTGTGAAACTATTTAAATTGAAAATTAGTATCTCCAATTAGAGTAGTTACATGCTCACAGAATCTGCGATCACACCAGGTACCAGGTAGTAGGCAGCTTCATTTTAATCAATTTGCTGAAGAACAGAAACTAGTGCAGTAAGAGTAAATGAACCTCATTTGGCTCAGCAGATGGAGCCATCATGGACCTCTTGCATTCCCTTTATTACATATTGTTGCATAATCTCACTGGAATAACTGGGTAAATCTGTACAATCTTTCTCTAGAACCACTTCACGTTCCCTGGCTTATCAACCGTCAGACACACAAGTATTTCTGGTGAAATCTATCAAGGGTGGACACAAGCATGAAAAACCTGGGGATAGATTCTACTCCTTCTCCTCAGGTAAGAGGAAAATTCAAGAAGACTCGTGTCAGCTTGGGGTGGCAACAAAACACACTGTCACTCCAGGATCTCCAGCCGTGGCAGTGCCAAGCCCATATACTTCAGACCACCTTGTCCACCAGCAAACCAGTGTTGCCTCAGATCCCAGAAGGAAGCACGTCTAAGCAAAGAAGACTAATGATGATCTATCTGCCATGTTCATATTTTCCCCATGAGCTGTATTATATTAATTAGGCTTATCATAGTAGTATTTTTTTAAGATTGTGTTATTTCTCTCACACCTTTACAAGAGAGTACAACACGATAAAAAGGGAAGGAGTAGATGTAAGACAGAAGAAAAGCAAGGAAGACTCAAAAGTAGAGAGAACAAAGGAAAGGGATTCACTGAGTCATTTGTATCTTACAGTTAAGCAATAAAACATCATTACCAACAATGAGCTCCTGCTAAAACAACTGAAGATGACTTTAGAAAGGTTTGAAGCCATTGGCAAAAATAAGACTATTTTTATGTTTTAAGACTTAAAGATGTTGAGAAAGATGGAAAATAAAGAGTTCATGGTAGTACCAGTGCTGCTTTGTTAGCTGTTGTAGTTCAAGGTAAGACACACGTGTCCAGCCTGTCTCTGGCCTTTCTCTCACATACTGAACATTTTCTCTTGTCCCATTTCATGGAGTACCCTTGCTCATCCCCTCCCTCCTATGCCAGATTTGGTTCTTTCACCATTCTTGTGAAGTTGTTACTACAACTAAGTTGTAGTAACAACTAAAGTTACCGCTCTCCTTGGCCTGTATATAGGTACAGAGCTTGGACAGAGGACAAGGGCTTCATCACCTCTTTTATGTCAAGAGTTCAAGAGCAGAGAAGAGCACTGAGGTGGAATAGCTTCACTTCTACTCCCTTCCTCCCTTTCGCACATGTACATGATGACTCATTATGACAGAAGTGTAATAAACTTCTAAAAAGGCAACCACAAAACATATTTTTTTTTTTCTTACAGGCACAGACACATTAAAAAAAAAAAAAAAGTTCACACATTCAATGATATAACATTAAATTATCCACTGCCAGCTTTTGGGGCAATATTTAAACATTACATTCTACAATGAAGCTCAGCGCTAAGGCGCTGTAGCTGATGTATGGAAGTAAACAACAAAAACACAAAGTGAAACAGCACCGTAATGTCTTTATGTGGCAGCAGGGCTATCATTTCAGAAGAAGACTCTTTTTTTTTTTTTCTTACTCTGACTAAATCACACCAACCCCAGCGAGCTGAAAATGAGTCTATGCTTCCTTTTTAGAAGAAACTTCTTGCGCTCTTCTCCTCGGTTTTGGTGAGCAGCACCGTGCTTCTCAGTCTGGTACCACAGAGCAAGCACTGGCTCGGCTACGGGGACCAGGACTCAACCAGGACGTGGACAACTCCAGTGGGCAATGGACGGAGGCATCGGCTCGCCGGTGTGCTGGGGGAGAGGCTGCTCCCATGTAATGCCACTGCTTCTAGCTCTTCAAGCAAGGTTAAGTACATGTAAATTAAAACTGCAAGCTATTTTTGTATAAAGTTGGTATTACTAATTTGTTAACTATGACAATTTCACACAGAAACCCTTTTGTTGGAAACTGAGTTTCTCATGTAATAATTAGCTGTGGAATATTACCCCAAACAGGTGTCTGTAGCCTGTCAAAGTCAGAACAGGTGATTTAGAATTAGCGTATTAAAAGAACTGTGAATTAGCGAAGCAAAAACGTGTTAATTTCTTGTTCCATCTGTTAATATGAATTCACTGCCAAATATTTTACTTTGTAGAACTGTGCTGGGATTGGCAAGAACATACACTATAAAAAAAAAAAAAGTTTAAAGGCCTGAATGTTTAAAAATCATGACATACGTTACTGCAAAAATAACTTCTACATTTGAGCAAGGTTTTTTCTTTTGTATCTTTTAAAACTTCATAGAGAAGAATGCCATATAATACACAAAATTAAGCTAAGAGCTCTCGCAAATAAACTTTAGGGTTTCAAAACCAACGCTGAACACAGCGTCAGAAGAAAATACAAGAAAATATTAGAAATGAGCTTAAATAAAAAACACAAACAATATCTTCATTTTGCCTTTACATTTGAGACTTAAAGTATTCAAATACTCAAGATACTTGAGATGTGAATGCTTAAACCTAGTACTGGTATCTACCTGAAAAGCTCCATCCTGTCTGCACATTACAGCTCTATGAACGTGCCTCTCCTGAAGGTCTTTTGTTATGATGCTACGACCTTTTTCTGTAAGCAATTGCAAAAAAGAACCCAAAACTATCTGTCTTGCACACCTGGTTCTTCAAAATAGTACTTATAGCAGTATGAATGACATTTTTTTTAATAATAACCCCCACTTGCATGTTCTTTCTAATTAGAAGCCAGAGTACTCCTGAGCTACTGGATAGTCTTGTATATGGCAGGATGGTCAGTATTGCAAAACCGTTGCAGAAGTGGGATTAAAGAACGATTTTAAAGAGTGTATAGTTTACATTTGCTAATAGCAAAAACAATGTTTTTATGTCAGCACTGTCAAAAAAAAAAAGGGGGCACATTTTAATGCATTTTAAATATAATTATCCAGCAATGTATTATAAATATCCATCAACTATTAATGAACATCAGGTATAAATGTCCAACTCCTAATATCTGTGACTAATGACTGCAATATATTTTCTAGTGTGAGTGTTTCTCCACTTTTCCGGGCTTTGCAGAGAAATGCCCAAGTATGTGTTTGCTCCCTGCTGTGCCTTGCTGCTTCTCGTACCCTCTGCCCTGCGCCCTCTGGAGCCCTGCCATCGTGCAGCAGCGCCTGCTCCCTGCCAAGACTGCTTCCACTCAAGAAAGACAGAGCACTAGGTGCATGCACAAACACTAAGCCTGCAATGAACTTGCAGCATCACCAAAAGACAAACTGTATCAGTGGTTTCAACAGCTAAGCTCTTGTACCGGTCCCCACTTGTCATGTCCTGGACAAGCACACCTACCCAAGTGTGTTCACAGCTATGAACAGCAAGGCTGGGGCTCCAGCCCATACTTATACAAATTCCAAACATTTAAATCCAATAATCTTCTTTTATCCCTTTTTTCCTGAAGGTGAAAAAGAGCAGAAGCTCAGAGGAATATCATGCATGCGAAGCAGGTGAACAGAAAGCCAAAGTGGTAGAAATGTACAGAAACCTATCAATCACCTTCCTATTTGTGCATTTTTCACTAGAAATACAGGAATTCTCAGAGCATTTGAGTCTTTGGTGTGCCAAGGTTTGCCAAGGTAAGAGACAGCCTAGCTTGCCAAGGTAAGAGACAGTTTCAGGCTTGTCCTTCAGAGATGTAAATGGAATTTACCCTAAAATGTTATTCGGAGATGAATACTTAAGCATTTTCTTGCCCAGTCTCTTCCTTCATCACACAATGCTGGTACAACAAATAGATTTGTAGATGCTTCCAACGGCGCACGCATTCCCTGAAGCCTGCATGCTAACTGCTACACAGCAGGACAGCGTCCTGGCCCCAGGCATGTTGCCACTTTCGCGTATTTCCCTGAATTGTATCTTCTAGCACGAGGAAATCGCAGAGAAGTCCATATTGCCACTTGGATTGTGGGCGAGTGAAAAGATGCGCACCCAATTACTGCAAGCATTTCAAGTAAAGCTTAGAGATACGCAGCAGGTTCTTAGCTGCAAATGATATGATAGGTAGTTTCTCCTCCCTAGTTTTCTGCCACATCCAAGAGATTAATACTCACATGAATCATCTGTAATGACTAGCATAATTTAGGGAAGTGAATGAGATTTTCTGCATTATTTATATTATGAACTCACAAGAATATGAATGGTGGCTTATGTAAATTCAAGCCATGTTTACAGTAGCAAAGTGCAGAAAAAGACCAAGCAAGGGTTAAGCTGATATTTCCAGAGTTGGAGCTCTTTGTATCAACACTCTGTTGCTTATTGCTTTAGTGCTGAGTGATGTGAGTTACAGCCTATGAACTACATATGGGAAACTTTTATTGTTTTCCACATTTGAATGGAAAAATAATTATGTTGCTCACATCTTTCACATACTTAAAGAAAATGCATCACATTCTTTCTCAGGGTGTGCGCCTGAATTCTTATATTTAAGAAAAGGAGGCTGCCAAAGTTTTAACCTTCGAGTAATAAAGATTCTTTTTCTTTTCTTTTCTTTTAATGCTTGATAATTCAACCTAAATGTCAGCTTAGGCTTTAAAATAGAACACATCTATTTGCTCATAATATTTAAGAAATACAATGTCATTATGCTGTTATCAGTGGTAAAACATGTCTAATCTTGATATAGCATCACCTTTAACAAATGCTTGTGGGGAAAAACTAGCGAATGCATAAAACATTTTATGTAGTTTTAAAATATACAATACATTAAAGTTTTAGTTGACTTATCTGAAAAGACATATTTTTGGCACATAAATAAAAAAAGGCAAGGGAAGAACTTGTCAGAAGGCAAATAAAGTATGTAAATTAAATCAAAGGTAAGGCAGCTACACTTTTTGTATAAATAACTGTGTTAACAGATTTTTATGCATATTACAATATATTCAGATGTATTACTTCTGCAAAAAACAAATTCATTGCTTCTCTCCAAAAAAACGGATTAAAACAATTTATTTTATAAAATTTGGATGGATAGGATAAGAAATGTAATAGCTATCTATGGAAAATAAATATAAAAATTATTCAAGCTCCATCTACTTTATGTAAGTAATGAGATGCACTTCATTCAAATTCCTTTCAATTGAAACAGTGCTGAGAAAGCAAGAACATGATTCTGTAGGAAATGATTTCTAATCTTCATGATAACATACCAATATAATACAATTATTTACAATTGACTAAGAGTTAATTCCAATAGTATAACATCTTTCTTGCAAAAATGTCAGCTTTTATTGATGAAACAAACTAAGAATAAAACATTTTTACTTGTAGTCTAACTGTGCTGTTTTTCATTCTGTTAACCAAAACAACACAGCAATACTGTAAACAAAAAATAGCATCAAACTGGCTATGTTTGCATGATTTTACCAAGAATCATAAGCAGCAGAGTGAAGTGCCTTGGGATTTTTAAAACATTAAAAGTGGTATGAGAAAAATAATATGCTTTTTGTTGTTTATTTTGGTGTTGTTTTTTTTTTAAGACTATAATAAACACAAATTCAGCCAGAAGTCATCACCAATGTCAATGGGCAGAGATCGGGTATTGCTACCAAAATAAATACAACCATGCTCCTACTTTCTATTTTAAATACCTAAATAACACTATTTTATTTTATTTTTCAGTAAAGTGGTGGAAGTGACACTTAAACAAATAGTTAATCCTCTGTTTGTAGACTGAATTTGTGGTGTACGTGGCATGACTGTTTTCACTGGAGTCTCAATACTATTTTAATCTCAGCAATTCTCTTGCCTTCGAACACTTCACCAGTGTTTTCCTTTACAAAGAAGGAAATAGGGTTTAACTTCTCTGTCTCATAATCTGGGGGTATTAGTCAAATCTGACCTTTCCAAGCTCATTTTAACTTACAAAAAATAACAGCACTTCTATTTGCAGCTGCCCAGGTATTTGTGTGGCATTTTGAACTCCTTGGTCACTGCTTTCAGGAGTGCTTCCTCTGAGGTCCAATAAGCAGAACCACAAGCACTGACGATTCAAGGCAAAACCACCCCTCCACACTGAGCCTTGCTCTTCTCCTGCACCTTAATGAGGATTCACCAAGTCTGAGTAGAAGAGTATACCAAATCAGAACAGTTTTATTCTCAGATTGTTTTGGTGTAGAGGACCACAGAAGACATGAGCAATGACAAAACATGGTCCTGGTCAAAGGCCATGGATGAATACGTCTCTGTTGTGAAGTATGGACTTTTTTTTTTTTTTTCCCCACTCTGGATCTGCAGCTGTTTGGAAAGATAAAGTTAGTTTAACTCCTTTCTTATGGCAAGGCAAGTAAAAACGACATAGCAGTGTGCCAAGACACAAAACCACAAGTAGCTCAAGTTCATAATAAAAGCAGCTGCTTCATCCAATTCGCATGGGGTTACCCTGCTGAAGCCCAACTAATATTTAAAAGCATGAACAAGTATGCCCTTATAAACAAAATACAGCAACTCGGCCTTATCTCCTCACATGGGCTGGCCCAACCAACTCAAATGCTGAGACAATAAAAGGAAACAGGTGGTTGAGAGAAATATCTTATATCCTCCAAAGCAGCTGCCCTAGGAGAAATTCAATCTAGGTATCCCGAACAAGCTGCCTTTTCATCAAAGATCACATACTCGAGGGATGTACAGTATACCTATTTAGAACATATCTTGTATTGTACTTTCTGCCACCAACTGGCTCCCTTTGATTGGCATAATTTTGGCAGATAACAATATTTGTATTTTTAAAAACAGTATTTAATTTGTTTACAACAGGTGCTTACGCTCCCTTTGCACAGAAGAGCCGTTGTTCCCCAAGGCCCCGGGATAGGACCGCGTGTCTCACATTACCGCCTCTCTCCTGAGAGCCCAGCGGCCATTAAAATGCCCCAAGGAAGCAGCAGGAATGAAAGAAATGACCTCCCAAGTTTCAGCACTCTGAGCTGTCTGAAGCACAGGACACGGAAATACTGTAGGAGGTTGGAGCGTGTGAGAAAGGAAATCTGCAGGCGCTGAGTGACAGGGCACGCCACTTGGACAAGGAGGAGGTTTTGCCGCAAAACCATCTATTGGCACTTTATTGAGCTATCATAACGTTAGCATCCCTGAGGGCAGAATGGAAACCATGACCCAGGTAGCAAGCAGCTCCAACTATTTTGCTTAAAAGCTGAAATCTTTATTAGGAAGAAAAACAACCATTCTTCCTAAACGCCACTAAAAATCCATAAGGTTGTGATCTTGCTCAAATAGTTACTTATAATACTAATTGTAAAACAACATGGATTTCAACGCAACCACTCTGTAACACTCCAGCCTAGAGCTTAAAATATTAAATATATCTAGTGCTTTTTTTTTTTTTTACTTTTGTCCTGAAACATGCATATTAATCTAGATCTGCCCTAGAAAGCATGGAGAATTGTCTTTCAGATATGGACAGATACACTGTAGACATACACCTTTGCATAATGAACTCTCCACTTTGTGACACTGTCAGTACCATATATTCATCTGCTGTTAAATAGGAATATGTGAAATACATAACTATAAATCTAAATACATTTCTTTACAATTCTGCAGAGATCTCAATGTTTAATATATGAGGAAAAAATGTTTACAAGGTTACGAATCCTAAAGTCCATTAATATTTAAGAAAAGTTGTGATACCTACTGTGAATAGGAGATGTGTGCTTTTGTGATAGGAGATGAGTGCTTTTAGAGGAACTGCAAGCTCAAGGCGGTCCAGCACTCATAGGGCAGATGTTGTACAGGTAAGTAAATGTGGATAGGTATCGAAGGAGCTGAGAGGACTCTGTTCTCTAGGTCCCTAAATTCACTGCACTTGTCATTGGCATCGTCTCCATCCCACCCTCACCATGGCTGCTGTGATTGACAAAAAGTCTTGTAATTTCCATTTGTTAAGAAAGAGGAAAGTGACCAACAGACTAGAGATTCTCAACAACAAAGGTTTCATGAAAGTTACCAAATGTCCTTAAAATCTAGCAATATCTGGTTTTGATACACATCAGGAAAATTATTGCCAGTGGAGGTGGAATGATGAAGATTTTGTGAGGAAATGTATCTGGCAACACATTTACTGTTTGATTCCAGTGTGCCTTGAAAACTCAGGTTTCTTCATTACACCATACATATATCTAAAGTGAAAATAAAATTATTGTAATAGCAAAATTTCTGAATTTTTGAAAATAACTACTGATCATAGACAGCAGCTCTTAGCTGCAGCTGTTTCCATCATGACACTAATTCCCCATTCATTTGAATGGGGCTTAATGGTGCTGTCATCATAATCTTATTGTGACACCAATGGAAGTTCATCGAGACAATGCAACAATGTTAAGATTAAATAAATTGATGTCCCTACTGTGATATGTTTAGCATCATATTCTGAAATTTCTATATTTGGGGAGCTTAATTATATAGAATTTATTAGTCTGACACATTAACCTCATTTTTATGGCTTCCTCAAAAGCTTCCAGATTTAATTAAATAATTCTCTATAGCTGTACAAGCTATTGACTTCTCTTGCATGTATTCATGAGTCTTCTCTGTTCTACAGAAAACGTAGTGCCAGGTTGTAACAGCAAAGTATTTTTGGCATGTCATTGCCCTCTTACAAATCTAGAAGTCCAACTGGCTGTGGTTTTGGTGTGTATTATGTTTGCAAAACCCTACACTTTATGGATGATTAATGAACCACTGTATAGATGGTTGTACAAATACAAAACTTGTCTTTTCTTTGTGCAGAGAGACCTAAGAATATAGCAATAGGTGGAAGAGAACTTTCCGAAATTTGAGAAACCATGTCAAATAGAAAAGAAACATGCAGACAGATTTTTGGAACTGACCACGGTACATATTATAAAAAGATACAGATCAACCCTCAAAACTTTAGACTACAGAATTAATGAGCATTGTTTCCACTGTCAAAAATTTCATCCTACCCTGATTTTATTTCACATCTCTGCGTAAACGTTGTATTGAAAATAATACTGGATACTGTTAGCTCAATCTGTGGAAATATCAATTTCACGACCAGAATCTAACCATGGGCGAGCTGTGTGCTTCATTTCTAAAATTAATAAGTTTCAACAAATGTGAGGCAGCGACAAAGCGTTCCCGAGCCCTGCTCCTGTCTGTAAGCCCAGGTGCCTGCTCTCTGAAAGGCAGAGGTATCTCGCAGCACTTGACGGGTGCTACAACATTCCCTGTCAATTTTACATCCTGCTTGGCAGCAGCAGAAACCTGACAGGCATCAGCACCGTGATTGGCAGTGCCACGACTGATAATGCGAGTCACAGCAATTGGCAACAGCATCACGATCCCCCTCACAGAGTCCAGAATTTACTTATAGACTCGCAGGTGACCTTTAATGATATAAGCTGGGAGGTCATTAAAAGGAGAAGTTTTTTTTTTAGTAAAATCCCCTTAAAAATTATTTCTGGTCTATGTTTCTTCACCTTCCTAGACATTAAACTAAGGCAGCCCCTGATCTGGGCTACCTGAGCTGCAAGCACAACACCCCGTACCTTGTGTGTGTCCTCAGATCTAGGAGTGGTAACTCTTTCTGATAACACGATTCCTTTTATTTATTTATTTATTGTTATTGTTCTCATTTTGAATCTTTGTTTTCTGCAACTGTAAACAAATAAAGAGAAGCTTTTCTACAGCAGGAAATTGCTGCAAAGATTAATCAGTTAATGTTCATAGTGAAACCTGAAAAATAAATCTTACATACTTTCATCATCACTTGATGTCTGTCCAGCTCAGATTAGCACCTACCATTTTATTTCCAAAGGACTATAAGATTTTTTGTCTAAGTACTCAATCATGAGTCCCCATGTTTCAAAATCCCCAAAGAATTTAAAATTTTGTATCAGAAAATCAAGAACTTGGACCTTATGGTAAACACTTCAATACTAACACAGAGAGAACCTTTCAAGGAGAGTAAGGAAAGGGAAGCAAATTTGGTCTGATTTCAACAGAACCAGAGTTTCAGGAAGGCTTGGGCTGCTCCTCCCTCCTTTACCCTGAACCTTTCATTCCTACCAATGCAGCTCACCATCCCTCTGGCCAATGACTCCTTGGCTGCACTTGGCATTAATGTGAAAAACACATTCACAATCACTCCTATTAAAGCACGGATATTACATTTTGTTTAGATTTTATACACAATTTTATATCTCTTCACAACTTAGGGCTCATGAGCACTTTATAAAGGTGTTGTAGGAAATGATACTGCAGTGAAGGGAGAGATTTTGATCACTGGAAGAATTAAATACAGAATAATAACAGGACTCAGTAAAGCACACCTTGCTGCTATGTCAGCACTCTGACACTCGTGGATGAATGCCATTTAATGCTATTTTTCAAGGTCTTGAAGTCTGTCTTCACATTGCTTGCCACCAAGTGAGATACTTGTTTGACGTGACAGTAGGTTTTAATAAAGGCATTTTTTATTCCAAAATATTGATTCCTTATGCCTTTACTTTCTTTGTAAAGATTTCCTTGATTTTTCATATTTCACTGAAATTAAAACAAGATCAAATCTCCCTGCAATTAAGGGCATCAGGGTTAATTAGATCCAAAAGGAATTTTTCAAGATTTTTCCCTATCTACTCTTACTTACCTCTCTATAAATTAGATTAGGTATGTACTGTAGCACCTAGGCAAATGAGAAAATAAGTGAAGAATAGCCTGACCACTGCACATCCTTTACGCTTTCCTTCAGCCAAAGTTTATATCCCCTAAACTGCTGTGGTGCATGTTGCAATCCACAAAGATTTAAAATTCATCAAACAGACAAAGTGTACATTTAATACTCACATGAGGGAATACAGAATGCCTTTCAATACATCAAACTCCTAAACCTTTTACATCTTTCATTTTTAAGCTACATGGATTTTGATTTGTACAATTTTAAAAATATTCTGAAGCCTAGTCAATCTAACACTAAAAAGCACTGTTGCACAGTAAGAAACCAAGAAATACAATTCAGCAAACCTGGTATAGTTGGTCCCCAGGGAAGTTTTTTTCCAATTCTGTTTGTCATAGCCCAGATCCATCATGTCATGCTAGCCTAACTTACTACTACTGTCTTTTTTTCATTTTTTCCCCCCTTTCTTTTTTACCCTTTTCTGGCACACTCCAACTATTTTCTGTTAAACTAGTGCTGTCACAAGAAAACATATAAAAATGCTCTTTTGCAAACATACTGTTTGGTCTCTACTGAACTCTCCAGAGCCACGGATTTCTCTCACTGTCTTTATCAGGGGTGAATGTTGACAGATCACTGAACCTTACTGTCAGCGGTGACAGGCTTAAAGCTGTTTTGTGCAAGGTGGAGGAAAAAAAAAAAAAAAAGGTTTCTGTGCCTTGCATCTAGAAGGTCCCTGATTTAACAACAAAGGCTTATGTTCAAAGATGATTAGCTTAAAGGCATTTCAGAGAGTTTTGATTGTAGCAGCAGTTGGGTGTCTTGCTACTGGGTGAAATATGTATTCCCCTGAGAACAAAGGCGGCAGCAATCCTATTCTGCTGAGATGGCAACTTTAATAATTCCACGTATTTATCAGTATTGTGTCAAGATCTTAAGGATTTTGCCCTTCAGGTGAAGTCGGAGGTAGATGGAATGGATACGGTGCTGAGCAATCCCACTAAGATATACATGGAAAATGTCCCATGATGTCCTGAGGGAGAGATAGAAAAGATTCCTAAGGGTCCGAATACACATAACATAGATAAATGTGTTCAAGGTTTACGGAAAGAAGGCTGAGGTTTTTACATTGGGCTTTAGCCTGTGCTTAAAGGGGTGAGACTGGGTGCTGTTCCCCCATACAGAGAAGCATTAAAAAGTATGAACAGTGTAAATTATCCCAATCGTACTTTCAACCAGAAGTTAAAACAGAAAAAAGAAAGTAGAAATGTGGAATAAACCTCTAAAATGCACTGAAAATCATTAACATCATATTTACTGTGTATCCCTTATAAAAGATGCACATAAATAACGGGATTTGCTGAAAAAAAATAACTGGAGAGATTAACACAGCTCATATGGGTAGGACTTGACTGAGCACAGACATCACACCTAGGTAAACTCACACATAAGCAAAACACCTCTTTTCTTTGGATGCATAAACGTTTTCTGTGAGCTTTCTCTCTTTCACCATGTTCGGTGACACCAGGACAGATTTCACTGTCCCACAATGATAATGACCAACAGGGAGAAACTATTAATTTGGTGCGGAGCAGATATATATATCTCTTCATGCGCCATCAGAGAGATATAGGGGACTTTCAGAAGGAAATGTCTCCTAATTAATGATAGTTCGGAGCCTTATGAAGTGTGAAAGACTGTCTGGAGGAATGTGTAGTGTAAGCATCATTCTGAAGGGCCTGGTAGCACAGTGCTAGAAAGCAATAAAAATGTAGGACTAACACACGAGACAGGAGGGGAGGGAGCTGCAGGAAATCCGAGATTAGATTTTAAAATACTTGGATGTCCTAAAGATGCCACTTTGAATAATTCACAGCATGCCTTTCTCTTTTAAAGGTCAATGCATTGAAAACTTAAAACATTAAGAGAAAAAAAATAACTTTTCCTCAATGTGTTTACCCTGTTAAAGTTGGTGAGTTCGTGTCTCATTAATAAGGATCCCGTGATGCTTTTGGAATTACCACGGCATCACTGGTTATACTTTCCTCCCTTTAATGCTGCTGTGGCTATACCGGCCCATCAGGAGATTGATAACACCATATACAAACACAAATGTCTGTATTAGACATTTTCACCAATGTCTGTTTTCACCAGTCTTTGTGAGACATGAAGTTACTTTGAGTAAGGAATTTCTATATAAGTGGATGGGTGCAAAAGAGAGTATCTTAATTCCTCTGATATCACAAAAAAATGTGAAAATGGCAAAAAATACCAGAAACTTTCTTCATGTGCAAAGCTGCTTGCAGATCAATTTTCAAACATATCAGTTCTCCAACAGGTTTGCCTGTGCTGTGTCAGGTTGAGAGCGGGGACAAAGTCAAGGGACACAAAGCTGGGCCCGCACCTCTCCCACCCCAGCACAAACTCCTGCTGCCAGGCTAAGCGTTGCCTTGGGACAGGCTGCACATGCCGGCAATTTATCAGCAGGCTGAGCATTCACCCAGGCTCCGTGGCCCAAACCCCCCTGATCTTTGCGATCAAGTCTAAATAGAGCTCAGTTTTCATTTTATGCAAGGCTTGGTGATGGTTAACCCAGAACAGAGTGGGAAGATCCACAGCAATCGGTTGCAAGCCAAACTTTTTTTTTTTTTTTCTTATTTTACAGCATGGGGATCTGGCAAGTATGGGCACCTCATTTTGCCAGAATTTAACTACACATTTTCAAATTACTGGCCCTTTGTAATTCAAAAGATAATCTGCTTTGGAAAGGCCTATTTTCCCCTAATGAACCGATGCATTACTGAGGTCAAGGTTTTACACGGAGCCTCCATGGAGGTGACACAGGCGTGGGATTACTGGGGGGCTGCAGCCCAGCTCCTTGGGGCTCCCACATGCCCTACCTGGTCCTCTCCTTTCTCCCCCATTCCTACAGCAGCTGCATCGGCCCCTAGATTACAAATGTGTCGTGTTCATTTTTGATTTTAGAGCTGCCATAAGGTGAATGGTGCTGGCAAGGATGGCCAGGGTCTAGCCAGCGTCAGGGAGGCTCTGCTGAGCAGAGGTTAGCTCAAAACAGACAAAGGGAAAATATTTCTGGGGGTGGGAAGGCCTGAAAAATCCTTCCTCCAGCCAGTCCCTCAAATGGGGACCCCCCCAAATTATCTAGCAGGCTGGGTTTCCAAGCTTAATGCATAGCAGCTGAGAAAGACCACCAGCTAGAAGCTAATTAGGAGCAGCTCGGCCTGTTCAGTCATCATATCTGAAGACCAAGATGTGCTACTGTCACAAAAATGCTGTACCTGGAGAGTGTGCTTTGTGTCCAAGCCTGAGCCAAGCTTTTCTTTCTCTCTTCATCCCTGGTCTCCTCGCAGTGGTGGCACATATGGGTACCCTCTGGTGGGACAGGAATCACTGGTGCTCTGCCATCCTGCAACGCAACTGCTCTGCTCCTATACCAGGACCAGCAATCTTGTTTTCCTAAAAGCCTTTCAGATGATATGTGCACATGGCATCTGTTTGCAATGTATATTTGCCATTAGTGTTTTTAAGTAGGAATGGTGGGGTCCGTATGGCACAGAACATAAGGATTGCCATGGTAATTAGTCATTATTTGGACTAGCAGAGTAACCGCTATCAAAGACTCTTAACTCACTCATATCCTAATGTACCCGACATGTATTTTCTTTGTTTCTGCCCTTCATCTAAACCATTTTTGCTATGAAAATACTGTTGATATTTACGACTTGTCTGATGCATTAACCTAAACAGGAAATCGAGGTATAACGTTCTTAGGAAAGTTTCCTTTTTTTTTTTTTTTTTTGAGGATTGCACATTTCTGTATTACAAAACAACATCTCTAAATCACCTCAAGTTAAAACAACCAAACTAAGAGTAATACTTCCATACTCAAGCACCTATGTATTTCCAGTTGATCTACACTGAACAAACGCACACAAAAAGATTATTTACCTGCAGCTTTTGTTCTCTGTGATATGCTTACTGCGCATGTATTCACAGCCTGGGTCCTGGTTCAGAAAGTCAGATATTTTTTAATCCCTGAGCAGCCAGCAGGTGTACCCACGGCTGCACAGCTTTCATGCTGCACAGCAAAGAGCACTGGTGAGCAAAGAGCTTACCATTCACTTCCAGCTCAGAAACAGCGTCGAGCAGGGCTGTGATTTGAGTAAAAACACTTCAGAGAGGAACAGTCATAGGTACGAAGCTGTTGTTTTTCCTCCAGCAACCCATCTATAGCCAGGAGTGCTCCCCAGTTCCCGTGATGCTGAGAAATGGCAATGCCATCACACTCAGGGCAAGTGCAATGGAAGCTCCAAGTGAGAGCAGCTCCATGCAAGAAACTGGATGGAGATGGACGAGCCTAACTGTCTCAGACAGTCCCTAACACAAACTCAGGATAGAAACCTACAAATACCCTTCTCTAAAGCTAGAATGATAGAGATCCTAGTATCTTATTCCAGCAAAAAGAAAGGCTCAGCATCTTCGTTCCCAGCAATTCATCAAGACACAAAAGTGGAGTAGGTGGATTTAAGAGGGATAGAACGCTGAAGCGTTCTGGTCCTATTACCTGTAAAAGTTGTGCCAGGGGAGGTTCAGGTTGAAAATTAGGAGGAATTTCTTCTCAGAAAGTGGTTAGGCATTGGAACAGGTTGCCCAGGGAAGTGGTGGTGTCACCGTCCCTGTGGGTCTTCAAGGGAAGGTTGGACGTGGTGCTTAGGGACATGGTTTAGTGGGTGATATCGGTGGTAGGGGGGTGGTTGGACCAGATGATCTCGGAGGGCTTTTCAGATCTTAATGACTCTATGATTCTATGAAAAGAGGGTTATTTTTTTGTTTCTTAATAAAAATTTAACAAGGGGAAAAAATTCCCTGTGCTTCCTACTGCTCTGTGAGCCGCTTTTTGGTCTTGGGGAGCCCCTGCTCCCTCCTGCACCGCGAGGGAAGTGGGGCAGACACACAGGGTCACAAGAGAAAGTTTGTGAGAAACCCCCATGTCATACAACACCAGCGATGTGCACGGCAGGCTCTTAAAGGAGCCCATGGACTATCCTTCCAGGCTTTGAAGTCTGGAGAAGAGCAAAACAGTTTCCAATGCTTAATAATTATGCTAAGTGGGCAGGTGGGAGCCAGATGCTGAACAACAGCTTCAGATGTGAAGGCACTGGTGCCCCATTGCTGTCTGGACTCGTCTGTAGACATAAAAAATGTTTAAACGTTTAAAAAATGTTTAAGATCTGATCCTGAAAGTGTGCTAGTGAGCAGCAGAGCATTTTATACTGGTTGCCATATTGGCTTGTCTAGAGCATTTGGATAAAATTTGTAACATTTGTATATTTTATGTTGGATTATCATTTCTTACAGTTTCCACATGTTCTTTCATCAGGAAAATAATGCATGATCAAATGGTAAATCCTATTTTTAATCTGCCTTTATGCAATTTAACTGAAAATATTAGTTTATCTTGTGCTATTCTGTCAAGCAGTATTATACTGATTAAGTTTTAAAAATATTATTGATGCAGATGGAGTATACATAACCTATGTTTATACTCTATTTCATGTGCTTACATCTTGAATCTTGACGAACTTCGAGTTTTTGACCACACTCTTGTGAAGGATCAGAATGTCATAACCCCTTTAGTCAATATTTTGAAAGGCTAATTTGAGTGAGTAATTGCATTTTGTTTCAGAAGAATATTAAAATAACTAGTTTATGTGAATACATCCATCCTAATGGAAACATACATTCCAGAAGAGTTGGAAGAATTAGCTTAATATCACTGCTGTAGAAAATTCAATGACTTGAGCTTTCAGGCAGGGCTGCACAGGCAGACTGAAAACATTTTGGCTCGCTTGGGTTTGCATCCACTGTATCTGCTTCCAATCTCAAATTCCAACAAATGAACAACAAAGAAATCAAAAGGAAACTGTGTGGCTCGCCAGCTTGAACCTTGCTTGCAGAGAAACCAGACAAAACCACACAGTGTGAGGAAACAAACATAAAAACACAGTGTAATATGTTTTCTATTGTTTCTGCCAAAAAACATCAATTGGTCCACATCCATACAAAATGTGCCTTCTTCTGCTTAAATTTACCCCAAGCTCGTGGAAGGACTAGTGAGATTTCGTGAACTTTGAAGTGAAAGAGGCCAAGTACTGGTTTAACCTTCATTTTGTTTCATTGTAAAAATACCACACACAGCCATCGCTCAAAATCAAAGAGAAATTCCTAGACAATTAAAACAAGCCCTGCTTCCTCCTTTTTGTCTATATAATGCCTGCTACTTCCATGCATAGCTGGGAAATTTGAAGTCCTACCCAAACTAGTAGCTTAAAGAGCATTGATAATATTACAGCAGCACCAGCATGCAAGAAACAATGAAAACCTCAAGGTTTACATTTTAAGTCTGGGTCGAAGTTGGCAGCACCAGTGGTGCAGGAATAAACCTGACGGTGACAAAAACATATGGAATATATATTGGTTGCAGCTTGCTGCTATGGACTGTAGCACTGGCATTGAGCACATACTCCATGCTGAACCAGAAGAACATTTCTCAACACAAGTGTCACAGAAAAATTGTTTTCCTCTACAACATATAGATTCGGTGCAATAAGTTTTAGGCAACAGGACTTCCATCTAGAAATTCCTCTATCAATTCTAGGCCTCCGTTCATGGACTGACTCTTTGTAAAGACACACACATATATATATACAAATATATATATATACACACACACCCATATAGAAACTGCCCCAGCCAGCTGAACTAGCTAGAGCAGTGAGAAAATGATTTAAAAAAAATAAAATAAAATAAAAACCACCTTTACATTGTTGCTGGCATCAGCAGCTGGCGATGTCGTTAGACAGAAAGAAGTGTATACTTACACACGTGGACGACCATATGCATCCATATACATTTGTTTCATACTGCTGCCTTGATCTTGAGTTAAGAGGAGAGCTGATGACTGACCTGACTGTATCATGTGGCAGAATGCATCTTTTTAAGCTTCTCATGCTAGTTTATTCTTAATTGAAAAGACTCAGGCTTTCATACAGACTGGAGAAAAGAGAAATTGCTAGTAATGAGCACTGTCCTGTTCAAAGTTAAATACTGCTACAGATGGGAACAGAAGGACTTATTGCTGCAGGACAGTGATCTTACAACGCACATCTGGAGCACGCCGTCTACACCCAGACTGGCAGTGGAGACTGAACGCATCAGATGCCATTAGTCAGAAAACGTGTTAGCAGAAAGAAATTATGATAAGTGCACAAAATGGTCAGATGTAAGGAAAGGCACCATTTGTAGATTTGTTAGTCAATTAGGCTTTATTTCAAGTGATTCCCCCAAGGTTTCTTGGGGTAGGAACATTTCTTTTCCTTCATTTCATCTAGGTTTGCTACAGTTCAGTGACTGCAGACTTCTGTACAGCCTCAGCATTTTTATTTTCAGAACAACTGCCACTCAAAGCATCACCTACACTTTGACCTCTCTCCTGATTTCTTACTAGACAACCTCGTATTATCCAAATACAGATATGGCACAAAAGCAGAAAAACAGTGCTGCAAAAAGCTATCAGCCTTGGTCCTGTGGCTGTTCTCAACCTCTCATTAACATCCTGAATCAAACCAAAAATACAGTGCCACCATTTTGATTAACAAATAGCACTGGCCAAGAAAGATTGCTCACCACACCTAGGAATTCCACCTTAGGGGTATACAACCTTCTTAATTTCATACTCGCAAAATGAATTTGGGGTTGCCAACACTTGAAAAAACACTCTTCAGCAAACGAGTCCTAGAACACAGAAATAAAAAGTATTTGTGCAAAACCAAATAATTTCTGTATTACAGGTTTTACCCGGCACTCCAAACATTTCATTCTCCAATTAGAAAGCACATTGAATGAAACCACCACACTGCAGCTACCAAGTAACTTCGGTGTCTTGCAGTATAGGTCATAGGCTCAAATTGTTTGGCATCACCTGACTAAGCTGTTACAAAATACAAAATAAATTCATAGTGATCTAAATCTGTTTCCTAAGAGAAAGAAGCCTGAGGAAGTTGAATAGTTCACTTGTAATGAATAATCCGAGTAACTACGCTCTGAATTTCAGTTTAAAAACCTTCAGATATTTCAAAGTTACATATTTACTAGAAAGATCTTCAAAAATCTTTTTAAAAAGTAAAATGTGTGCTGAACTTTTCTGACATTTACAAAAGTAATTAATTAATATGATTAAGCAAATTAGACTGAGCCAAAGTCTGACTGATTGTAAAGCATGCTGCAAGAGCCACCTGTTTGCTAGAAAGATTAGATGCTATGGTGCTGGCAGCTAGAAAAAAAAAAAGAAAAGAAAAGAAAAGAAAAAATTATGAAAGATAAGATAGGGAAGCATCATTATATTACTGATCTTTCAGATCTTTCTTGTCTAATACGCATCACCACCTTATCTGAGCTTCACCGGATAAAAGAGTTGTCCATAAGACATTTTTTCTTGGAAAACAGCCCTATAGATCAAGCTAAAGCAAAGTCACTGATGGCTAGGTCCATGCAGGTATTTATGAATCTGATTCCGGACTGGGTACCTCATGCCTCTGTGAGTGCCTCTCATGCGTGTAGCCAGTTCTCAAGCCCCAGGAAAACTCAGCACTAGCCATCTTCTCCGTACATCTCCTTTTCCTCACCTTGAGGGCAGCATTATCCCTGCTGGATACATACAATTGCTTTGCCTGAGAGAACACTTAGCATTTAAGAATCAAACTTCTGGTTAGCGGTAATTGCTGCAAGATGCTGTAAAATGTGCAATTATAGAATATTCATCCCTGGTCACCTTTTACAACTTCAAACAAAACTTGAAAATACTGCAGCGAGACACTTTCTTGCTATGTGGTTAAGTTTTTACAATTTATATTAGCACAAAGCCCTAACCATGTACACCTTCTGGTATCAGGCACTATGCACACATGGGAGAAATCCATCATCTTTGTCCTAGGAGCCTACAGTGAACGTCTAAGAGGGCCAACACATCCAGCTTTAAAGGACATCAAGAAGAGTTGTACTGGGAGTACAGCACAGCACAAACAAGCTGCTAAATCACTAACTCAAGATAGTACATGAGATTAGTACTTAATTGACTAATATTGATAGTTCTTGATTTTGAGATCCATACCGACCTCTTGTCTGCCCTGGCTAGGGTGCTATCCATATGGAATACGGATAAAGTTAGCCTGGTAAAGTGAGCTTTACTGTCAGACTGTCATCACCCTTCCAGAGATCAGCGTAGAGCTGTTCTCCAGACTCCACAGCAGGCATGTTGACCTTGTCTTCATGATTAAGTATCGTCTACAAGACAACATCAGAAAAAGCACTTAGTATTCAAGTGGGGAAGGAGACCATGCCTGAAAGTAGAACTTCTGTGCTAATAGTGCAGAGTAGCTCAACCACGTTGGTAAATGAGATTGTCCAGGACCAGAACAGGAGCTGGAGTCTCTTGGACTCTGCACAGTAGCCAGGAGATGGAAGAGAATCATTTTCCAAAATATAAACCAGTGGAGCAGATAAAGGAATGGAAGAGCAGAATTGCAGAGCCCTGAGAAACAACATTTTAAGAACAGTTTATGGTGTGGGGAGGCTAGGACGGATTAGGTTGGGCCATCAATTTTAAGTTTCATGCAATTGTATCAATCCCATTAAGTTTTTCATGGAAGTGATGCCTTGGTGCTACTCCATGCCCTGGTGATTTAGCTGAGACTAGCACAAAGCCTTGTATATTAGGTTGCCATAACTAAAATAACACTTTGGAACCTGCAGTAATAACTAATTTTGCAAAGCACAATTCCTGCAAAGAGAAAATGCTAATGAGTGGACATCTCGGTGAAAAGAAAATGCTGGGTATAAAAATTAACAGAGCTGCCTTCTAGGTATGCTCAATTAGGAGTTTGTATGTGGACTTTTCTAGAAATAGCTTCAGTCACGCTCAGCCCTGCTGCCTGTTTTATACTTCTGCCATACAGATTAACTAAACACAATATTAAAGATGCAAAAAAACTGTGACTTGAAAGTTCTGACATAAACAGACCCTGAAAAGGAAACAAACAGAACACACATTGTCTATGCCATTTGTGAGCTAGTGGATCTAATGGTTCACTTACTTTACAACCTGCTTTGGAATAATTTGGCACATCTCTAATTTTAACAAGCTTCAGTGGGATTAGATAAAATGCAGACTTTGTTTACATCAATTAACACTCAAAGAAGTACAAAAGAACTTGTTAACTGCATTTATGAACAAAAAGTAACAAAGTGAGAGTTTGTCCAAACGAAGTTACTGTATGACTTGCTCAGATTGGCACAGTTGTCTCTAAAAGACTAAAATGAAAAACCCAACAACTAAACGCCATTTTCAAAGAAGCAGATGTGTATTTTTAATTACACCACATTTACAATAACTGCATTATCAGTTTTGCATACATCAAGTTCACAAACACGACCGCTTTCTCTGTATGCCGTGTACACATTCACTGAGTTAAGTGGAAAACCAAAGCCACTGCAGTTGAGCTAACAAATACAGCGGTCGTTGCCACATTATTATTCCTATTTCCAATTATTTTGCCTTGACTGATTACAAGCACATTCTTCTCTGCATATTAGGAAGCTGGAAAGAAAATGCGGACAACTTAAAACCCAACCTAGTGTATTAACTCATCCTCAGAGATAATAAATGGACACATCACATGCTCCTGATAAAAAGTTTGCAGACAGTGAAGGAATGAAGAAAGAGGCAGAGAGGCAAGGAAAAAGCAGGTGAAAGTAAGACCATTTAAAAAGACAGAGTTAAAACAATAGTGAGAAGGAGAAAAGATCAAGACAGCTTTCTGAAAGACTCAGTCTTTGATGATAAGCACCTTGTCTCCTGTATCACACTATTTCCATTTGTCTCTGTGTGTTCAAATGTCTACGTAACATAAGAGAAATCTCTACAAGTTGCTGGTTTTTCAAACTCTTGAAGAATTGGCCACGTGCAAGGAAGCTTTCTGTTCCTTTCCAGGTGGTGAGCAAGACACTGAATCTTTTCCCTCTTTTCCCATTATTAGCTCAGGGATTCATAGAAGAACGTTGCCACCATAAATGCAGTGTTCTTAGTTATATTCTGCGAGTAGCCAGGAAGCCTGGCCACTGCATAAACACATGTTTATTATTCTAATAGCATGCCATTTTAATTAGAAGTGATGCTCCAAAACAGCAGAATTGTGCCACTCAGTCGCGCTGTCGGTGGAAGCACTGGCTGGCCAATGCTGTATTTTCCAGCTTTCGCTGCTGTACGACAAAATTAATTCATACAACCTGATAACAAGACGGTTGCCGCACTAGCAGTGGTAAAAGGTGGCTCAAGTGGAACAGCCTGGCGTACTTGAACAGTTTGGATCAATGGTCTGTTAAACTGAAACAACAAATAGAAACCATTTCTTCAACTGCTGCTGTGTTTCTAAACTTGTATGACCGAGTGAAAGGCAGACGAGCAGAGCCATGGAGCAGCCAGCCCTGATCCAGCCACCCGGCCGGCTGCTGGAGACTGCTTCACGCTTTAGCACTCGTGTTTGAGGACAGGCAGGACTGAGATAGCTTATTTAGCTAAGGAGAAGCAGCAGGAATGGAGGGAAATGTACAATTTGCTACACAAATTGACTAAGCCTCGCAAAGCTTGGTGATTAACAATGCTGGCTGTACCGCAAACATCTTTCCTGAAGGTAGGGACATTGAGCAAAAGCTTGTTGTGTTTGTTTGTTTGTTGGTTTTTAAGGAAACAGAACAAAGGAGAATTCCTGAGGAATAGTATGACATCAAATGTGGCTCAGGCACTGTTTTGTTGTTGTTGTTTTTAATAAAAAGTAAGGACACATGATTTGGGAAATAACAAGAATGGAAATGTTCCTCTAAAGTGAAGGAAAACAGGCTATAATAAGAAGCAAGTAAAAAGCAGTTTTAACCATAGTTATGGCATTGCCAGTATTACTTTTTAGGTAAGTGTCATGAATACTGCGTAGGCCAACAAGCACACTGGGACCTGGAGTCATTTTTCTAGAGCTCAGCCCAACAAACGGAAGAGTTACTGAAGTCACAACAGTCCAAGAAAACCACTATGCATTTACTTAGCATTCAAGGTTCCTAGAGGCTACTCGATATAGGCCATAAATATTAACACAGCTATTTAAATGAATCAG
Organism: Oxyura jamaicensis; assembly: GCF_011077185.1. NCBI lineage: Eukaryota > Metazoa > Chordata > Aves > Anseriformes > Anatidae > Oxyura > Oxyura jamaicensis. Next base: position 35,347,914 of record NC_048899.1, on the reverse strand, counting down.
AGACTAAAAGGATGAGTTTTTACTCGCATGGTTAAAAAGCTAAAGCCCAGGCCCCCATTTAGGGGAGCATTTAGACGTGTAAGGCCCTATCACACATTTTAAATCTCAGGCTGAAGCAGGCATCACTGACCATTGAGCTTTAGCATAAGAAATAAACCTGTGGTGATTTCAGTGTCATAAACCACCTTTTCCATACGGCCCTGATTTAACTCTGTCCGTGGCCCCAGCCTGGCTTTCTGCTGCAGCCCCGAGCTGTGCTAGGGAGCCCCGTGTCGAGGACAGGAGTCGACAAGAGGCTGAGCTTATCTGAACGTGGCTACAGGGCTTTGGCAGCATGGCCAGCTCCTTCCCCATGGGTCTGCCTGCAGGACAGACAGGTGTAACCCATTTCTTAGCTGAGAGAAGAAATCTCTGCCACCAGGCCTCAGAGGAGCGTGACGAATTTGCATCACCACCTCAATTAAGGCTTGACGTGCTCAACCAGAGCCATCTTTGAGGCTCTGACCGACTCACTCTGAGCTGCGTTCTTTGCAGTTAGTAACACGTGGGCTCGTGTCTCCTGCGAGCACCCTGACTCCAAACTGCTCTCTAAACAAGACAGACCGTAAACACAAGAATATTATAGCACGTATAGATAAATTCCTGATAGGTATCCAAACCTTGGACGATCTAATAGCTGCTTAGCATTGATTGCATGCTGCACAACAATTTAGTTTGTTTTCCATTAGCAAACACCTCAAATTACATGAAAGGGAGAAAAAGTTCCCTAGCTACAAACATTAAATATTTATCAGCCTTATGTCTGCTCAGTCACCACTCCTCAAAAAAAGTCCATTAATTAAATACTGTAAAAACGATTAAAACACTTCTTTAGAACTTATTGGCACCTGTTAATTCACTGACCCTACGAGGCTCCAGCAGTAAATGTCTCGTTTGATTGCTTCTGTTACCACTAAGTCAGCAGCTTAAAGACAAAGGAGACATGATGCAACTTCATGTACCACAACATCGCCTTAAAACACAAAAGCCAGTATCTAGAGGCACAGAAACAGAACATTTATGTAGACAGGGCAGCACAAATAATCTATTTAACCTAATCTTTTAATTACAGGAAACATCTCGTAGCAAGACATACAAGAGCAATGAAATGACCCAGAGCTAGAAATCAAGATGATATATTTGTGCATGTGAAAGTAACACCAGCAGAATTCATAAAAGAAAACCTCCTTGGGCATTATTATCTTTCCATCAGGATATACTGTCATCACATTGAGAACAGGAGAAAAATGACTTAAAATATGTTATTAAAAATACAAAAATGTAAAACAGAAAGGAAAGGAAAGGAAAACAAGACCAGAGAAAGGTAAAATTAGAGGGGAAAATGCAGGTGAAAAGCAGTCTAGGTTTGAATAAAAAAAGGAGCATCTGAAGAGGGGGGGAGGAAAAAAAAAAACAACAAAGGGTCAGACCCTAATAGCCTGACATATCAAAGCACCTACTCTGCAAAACCTGCAACGATTTCAGTGTCATTATTTACTCATTTAAGCACTATTCAGCAGAGAGGGGTGTACAGATCTGGCCCTGCTTGGGCAGTATGCAAATCTTCTCCCACTCCTCTGCAAGCTTTTCAGGATAAGCTGGCAGAGAGTCCCCTGAAGAGTCCTGGCAATGCCACACTCTGCGGTGGGAAACGAGCATCTTGCAAAGAACCCCTGAGATCCTCCTACCCCCTCAAATCTGCGCGAGTGGAGAAGTGTTGCCTGGAAGGGGGGTGAGACAGAGCGTGTGTGCAGGAGAGGGAGAGGAAATAATGCTGGTAATTATAAAAGAGTCCTCAGACAACAGAAGATGGAGATAATAATTGATCCCCCCACAATAAAAAAGTGTACACTTTTTTTCTCTCTCTTTCTGTCTCTGTTTTCTCCTTTCCCATTTGCCAATTTGTGATCTTCTGACCCTTTGTTCAGACCCCTTACCTTGCTACATTTAAGTTATTACTGAATATTTGAAAAAATTGGCTTCCCTTCCTTTGATCTTCCAGTATTGGATTACATTCTTCCTACTCCCTGTACACAGTTCCTCACTCCCACATTTACTTTCCCCATTTCTTTGTTTACATTCAGTTTTACCATATTTCTTCACACTTTTCTCCACGGGTAAAGCCTATGTTATGTTCCAATACACATTACTCCCTCTTATCCCTTACTTTGCACTTTTTACTGATTGTGTAGAATATTTGTTTCCAGAATGACAATGGAAAAAAAAAGAAGAAAATGTAATGCAATGGTGAAAACACGTTCCTGAAGCCACAGCCGTATTGCTCTGCCATTGTTTTCCAGCAGAACTTGCATTTCCAAACTTGGGAATTCCCATCAGTCTGTTTGACAGAATTTTCCTGCTTTTTCTCAGAAGGTGTGCATTTTTCAAATACCAGCACCACTACAGAATTTCCCAGGAGTAACAGCTTGGCTTGAGGGACTCTTATTCAAGAGCCTCAGTTCCAAAAAAGCCATTTGAAACAGAAGAATCAAAACTGATGATTTACATTCTATATTTCAAAACAAAACTATAACCAATGCATTTCAAAATATTGCTATGATTATTTTCTACAGGCAGATAAATTGCTGGATGTCCTTACTTACGCACTGGTTGGCAATTCTGTGAGCACTAAACAAAATGTTTATTTTATTTTCGATTGTGAATATAATTATTAAAAGTGTGATTCCAAATCCAAATCATTGGCAAAAAAAAAAAAAAAAAAAAAAAAAAAAAAGAAGGAAAAAAAAAGAAGACAGGAAAGAAATATAAAGAAAAGAGGGGGGTATATTTCAGCTCCATTAAGACAGGAAAGAAATATATAGAAAAGAGGGGGGTATATTTCAGCTCCATTACAGTGTTCTCCCAGCCCAAAGGAAGAGGTGACAGAGGCACACTCCCCAAGGTGTGAGCAGCTGACTCTGCCCCAAGGGAGGGACAGAGCAGCCCAAGGGCAGGTGACAAAGCTGGAGGCCACAGCAGTGTCCACTGAGCCAGCCTGGGGCTAAGATGCAACAAACCTCAGGAAATTTCTCTCTGCAGTCGTGATGCCTTTCTCCAAAACACATTTTTGCACCTCTCTCATTTCAATATGTTTCCCCCCTCCTCTCCTCAGGATGCTTAAATAAGAATCTGTGTTACTCCAAAAGACAGGGATTATTTTCTGAATAAATTGTGCTTTTTCTTTATAATCTGTGCACCGTGACCTTTCCTTCTCCAGTCACTCCTACAATAAAAGCCAGCAGATATTATAAGCTGTTGAGAGTCGTAATAAAGTATTCAAACCATGGAGAAAGAGACAGCTCTTTTCCCTGACTCCCACATTCACACCCCAGAGTTCCTATTTGCAGCCCCTCAAACACGCAGCTTGGGCTCTGCTAGACAAGGACAACTTCGCATAGGCTTTGCCCTGTCTGCTCAGAGAGAGAAACACATGCACGGTGCTACGTATACCTGCACAACTGGGTAAGATCTACCCCCGGAGTAAAGCTGGAGAGTCTGGATAAGTCACTGTTGTAGCATCAGTGTAGTATCAGTCTTGTTACTCTCAGTGAAAATCTAGTATTTATGGTTTCTAGCAGTAGCCCTGTACTGTGACAAAATACTGGGCTGAGAATGGGAGTTGCGACCATAAGTAAAAAGAGAAGCAAAATGAAACCATCCTACATTTATATAAGTGCTGCAGATGGGGTATTAAAATGGAGAAATATTGGTTATTCCTCCACGACACCTGCTTTCTGTCATTTTAACTTTGCCACGGATGAATTATGTGCTTGTTTCTACATTAATTCGAGAGATTCAAGATAATCTTGGGCTCTGTATAGCTCATGATTAAAAAAATACCCAATTTTCATCGTTTTTCAGCACTGGAAGCGTTTGAAGCACAGGTCTGCTTAGTCCATCTGAGAGTTTGGCATTTGGTGGTAACAGGTTATTTCAACAGCTCAGGTTAAAAGCCTTCCACTGAACTATGCAGTATCAATGCAATTCATCTCAGCCCATAACAGATGACACATTCAATAGAATATGTAAAGTATGCCTCCACCTAGTGATGACTATGTACAAATAATAGAAAATAATAATAATTCTCTTATTTTAGAGAATCTTACTAACGTGATTCTACTTTCATAAATAACGATGTGCTCTTACACAAATATTCATTTAAAAAAACAGGCACTTTTCATCCTGAAAAATTAGTCTGAAGTCCAGTCTGTAAAAGTTTACCTGCAAACTCTGACTTAAGGGGGCCCTTGACACAGTCTGGGTTTCAAGCATGTTAAAATATTAAACAATAATGTATTTGTAGCAATCATGTCTAGAACCAGAAAAACAAAACAAAGAGAAAGAGAGGCTGATTGAAGTGCTGGGATTTTAAGTGTTAAAATTATCTGATAATTTAAGTTAGGTACTCTACATCTCTACATAAACGAAATGGCAAGCAAACCACATCTCTTTGCAACTTTGTTTGCCAAATAAAATATTTTCTGAGCTTCTTGGATCACCCTGTTTTACAGATGCAATTACATGAAATCCCTAGGAATTTATCTCACTCCAAATTTGACAAAAAGCAATGAAAGAAAAAAAGAAATAAATAGAGATATATGTAATTAAAAAATGCAAGAATTCAAGCCCCTACATTCAAACTCAAGTTTTTAACAACTCTCATAATACAATACAAAAATATCCTATAAATGGGACCAGTTGGAGGTGCATCCTTAAAATCAATAAGCTTGAAGAGGAGGTTTCAAAAGGGAGGGTCCCTTATCAGAAATGTTCTTCTGAGCTTTCCTTTCATTTGTACCATCTGGGTACAAATGGCTTAAATGTCTTCTCTGTCTACCTTAAATGTCTTCTCAGGCTGACTACACTTGTATTACCATTTCAAAAAGTCTCCCCATCCCATTAGTGGTCCATGAATCACAGCCTAAGAATGACTACTGGCCTGAAAACAGAGGTAGGTTTTCTAACAGAAAGGGCAGGTCACGATTTGCATCTCTTCCACTGCATTCAAATTGCCTGCCATTGTCCATTTAACACCTTGAAACATCCCAAACCATCCTGTTCCCAAAGAATGTCAGCTATATAAATCACTCCCACACAAAAATGTGAATCCCTACCATATCGTCTGGCATCCCTTTGTACACAAATGCGAGGTGCTGCCTTTCAGAGAGAGGACAGCCAAGGCTCCCCGTGCCCAGCCAACTTTAAATATCTGCCTCACTCATTAAAGAGAAACACTAAAATGGAGTACAGTGACTTAGCCAAGATTTTAAAAAATGTAGTGGCTGAATACAGAAATACCAGCACCAAACATGTAAACAAGTCAGATTTGATTATCTCTGAGTGAGTTCATTTAGGATTCATTTTTCTCTTTGTTTTTCAAGAGTTTGATAAATTAAGGGAACGTGTGCAATGTTTGGGCACATATCAAGACTTTTTTTTTTTTTTTTTTTTTAATATTTAACTTACATTAAGAAGGCTGCAGAAATCGTAATGCTTTTAAAATAATTTATTTATTTTCACTCAGGAGAATCAAGCAAACCTGAAGAATTACAGAAGCAGGAAATCCAGGCTCCTTACACCTTTCTGCACTCCCTCTTGGCTGCTGATTGCCAGGTGCATGAAAATAGCACTGGCCCCACTTTGTGAGGCACCAGGTGCCCCACGTCAGGGCTTTATCACGGTCCCCAGACTGGGTATCTGCAGAACTAATTCTCCTTAGGTGCTTTACCTCGAAGAAACCTGTCCGAATCCGCTTACCGTTTCCCTACCAGAACCCAATCCCCGCTTCACAACATCAAACCACCACCGCATGCATAATTTAGAGATCGCAGGTTTACGGCAGCGCTCCTCCTTCCTCCGCCAGACGTTACCTCATTTAGCAACCGGCGAAACCCAGCCTTAATAGCACAACCCATTTCCCCCCCAGAAAGGTGCCTAGGAACCGGTGGGCAGCCACCACGGCCGCCCTAGGCCCGCGGCGCGGCCCGCCAGGCCGCCCGCCATGCGACGCCAGGCCAGGCCGCGCGGCCCACCGGGCCGCCTCGTGCGCTGCCCACGAGATGGCAGCAATATGTTTATGAATAATGCAGCAAGAGGCTGCAGCCCACTGCCATTTCGCATGCGAGCCACCAAACGCGCCGCGTTTCTTCAGCTGAGGGGGAAATTTTTTATTTATTTATTTTTTAAAATCAGCTGAAGGATGAGAGGAAAAATAAGCTGCTCCACAGCCGCGCTTTGGTTGCGGGTGAGCTGGCCAGATTGCTTTTTTCCTAAGGTTCTGCGTTATCCAGCGCACAAAGTGCTTCTTGTGCACTCGCCTGTCTGTCCAGGCCCTTCTGCTCGGCAGTGCTTCTGGCCCTGACAAAATTATTGCACATGCACATTAAGCATTAACTGCTGTTACGTTTTATTTTTGCAACGCAGAAAATGCCTGTGGCTTGAAATAAATATTTTCTTTTCTGATGGACAAATAACATCTGCACTTCTGAAAGCTGCAGCGTAGCTGTCAAGAGCTAAGTGATTCACATAATTTCTTAAGAAGCACATGTGTATGAGCATACACAGACACTCGTACCTCTCACAGTCACTCGCATATCAGCGCTTACATCCGTCAAAAGACGGCCTCTTAAAAAAGTGCAGCGAGCTATTATTATAATCATTTTTGGCAGACACGGCTATGTACACATAATGTCAGATTTGGAGAATGTGTTTTTCTTTTTTTCTTTTTTTTTTTTTTTTTTTTTTTTTTTCTTTAATCAGCCTGATCTTCACAGAATACTGGCCTGCTTTCCACTTCGATTCTGGAGCTCTGCAGGTCTGAGTGAGACCCCGAGCTCTGCAGTGCCGCAGGAGCTGCTCGCCCTGGATTTTTTCACAGCCTTTAGCGAGTGCCGCGGCAGAGGCGATCTGCAGCACTGCAGGGAGGCACCAGGCCGGTAACATCTCTCTTGATCCAAATCTCCTATTGCCTTCTCAAGACCTCTGTGAGTTGTTCAAGTTACACCTCTCACGTGATTTTTTCCAATGCAGTGACATTTCCATGAAATTTTACATGACACAATTATCAGGAAAAAAAAAAAAAAAAAAAAGGAAACTAGCTAACAGGATATCAAATTGCTAATCAACTAAAGTTCTATTGAGAATTTGTAATCTTTTTGAAGCTAGTCGGTTATGCCAAAAAAAAAAAAAAAAGCATATCAGAGAAGTGCCTTCACTATTTTGTTTCAGGACTAACTTTTTCACATTATTAGTAACTCCGTGAATGGGATTTTTATTTATTTTTTCTTTAATAAAAAGTTATAAGAAGCAGAAAGCCAAAGAATTGCCTGTCCTGATGTTGCAGTCACAAAATAGATGAGGTCTTTGCTGACACCAGAAAAAGTTTTGTCTTACCCAAAAGTAGAGACAGGAAGCACAGAAATGAAAAAAAAAAATACGTTAGCTAGTTTTGTAGCCACGTTATTTTATCTGCTCAACATGCCAGTTTTATGAACACAGCTGCACTGCTTGGCTTTTCATTCATACTGTTGCTTTGTAGAGACTGAAGTCTTCGCTTTCCCAAACCCTTTAAAGGCACAGAGTTGTCAAAGTCCAGTGTCTTCCTATTTCATGCCCTGAGAAAATATTGCCTATTTTCCTGTTTGAAATATAAAGCACAAACATTTGGGGACATATTGTGTATATATATATATACATATATATATATATATATATATACATACACACACACACATATATGTATACATATATATATAAGTTTTCATGTTTTCTATGTTTCTCTGAAGCTCTAGTTTCAGTTTCTTTCTACTGTTTTCATATGTATTAAATCCAAGGTGTTACAGTCTAGCTGTTTCCATCATCAGGTAAAAAGCTTTGTTGTCACTGCTTGTACTATAGGACTGCTGAAGTAAAAAAAAATATTTTAAATGAATATGAAATGAAATGACTGAAGCATTGGTGAGAGAAGGAAAACACACTCATTCACTTAGGACAGTTAAAGCCCGATCATTGCTCACATAGCACTCCTGAAACGAGGATGAAACTAGGTATCGCATAACTTATGTGAGTGCCCAAGGCTCTAAACTATTTCTTATACTGGACTAGATGACAATCTTTTTCTCTCTCAGGTGGAGCTTCTAATTCCCATGCGTTTTAGTAACTCCTTAGGAACAGCTACTGTCAGGTAAACTGATTGCCATTAAATCTGCCCTTTTATTAGGAAAAGCAAAACAAAACAACTTTCCCAAGTATCTATAAACGCCTCTCCTCTTTATCACCTTAAAATGAAATGTCATGCTTAAATCTTCAGGAGCCAGATCTGTAATGTTTACAACGCATATTGCGAGCAATTTTTTATCATCTCCAAAACTTTCCCCATGATCACGGCTACTTTTTTTGTGTGTTACGTACTCTCTTACTTTTCTTTTTTAATCAACAATAAAACTAAGTATAGAGGAATGCAATGAAAACACAGCTCTAGTGTTGTTCTAATCTAACTTGTCTAGTGATTAGTTGCGTAAGATCCTGAGCAGTTTTCAAGCTATACCAGTGGATTCCAAAAACAAAGATTGTGATCTGTACTGCTCGACACACAACATTTGGGGCCTTAAGGAAGCAAGGCAATGAGCTACAGAAAGCATGGCTTCGTTTGCAACTTCTGGCTTAAAAGAAATGAAAAGGTAACAGGGCAATTAGTAGGCATTAATAAAGAGGCTCTTTTTCAACAGATGTAAATCAGAAGTGATTCCAAAAATGTCAGAGCTACACTATTGTGAAAGTAGAGTAAGAGTCAGGTCCCAGAATCCTGAAATTAGTAAAAATGTATATATTTCAAGTGTCCACTATCCGCAGCTATGACTCTGTGCTTTGGATGCATCTATGCCAAATCACAGGAAGTATTATGTGGCTTTCTTAATGAAAAATATTAAGAATAAAGAAAAGAATACATTCGCAGTTCTTGTTGTATTTAGGCTATAACGTAAAATAATTGATATGTAGAAGGTCAGAAGATTGTCTGTATCCATCCATTAGACTTTAGTGAGCATTTGGCAGGTCAGTAAGGTAAGTCAGTATCAAGACAGCAGGAAGAGGGAAAATTAGAAACAACGCAGAGGCCATTGCACATTGCTGCATTCAAGATCTCCCAGTTATCCCAGTAAAAATACTGCAATTCTTACATAAAAATAAACACTTGATGATTAAGATGGTGATTAAGACCACTTCTTGGTGGTTGTTTTATGTTTGTTTGGTGTTTTTTTTTTATTATTATTTTTTTAAAACTAATTATAAATGTATTATGTTTGCTATTTAAAGAACCTCTCACACCAGCTAATAACTGTGTGATGCGGCTAAGTTTTTTAATTAGGCAATGATATATTCAGGTCCCTGTGACAGAAATTAAACACAGTCATAGCACTAGCCTCCAGAAGCAGACAAAATGCTATATACAGGCTTTTTTTTTTTTTTTTTTTTTTTTTTTTTTTTTTTTGTAAAATAGCAGCAAGCCCTAAGCAGCAGTTTAATGCACATCTAACTTAAAGCCAGCAAAGGTTACTGTGTGTTCTTGTATGAGCTGCAGACGAGCACTCTGAGCCTCAGGAGGCAGAACTCCAGGGACAATTTGGGCTGGGGAACAGGCTCCAGCTGCTGATAAGGACCACCAGAAGCTGCACATCCATCCAAGTGCAAGGTGCCTTCCCTAGGTTGGCCTCCTCTATGCAGCACTTGCATTTAAAACCATCAAAAGAAATCCAAATACCAATACCAGTCGAAACCTCTCCTACATTCTCAGTGCTTCCTCTTGAGAGATCATGAAAAAGAAAATGATCCCTCTCATGGCAAAAAGTGGAGACTTAAAAGATCTCTGGGAGGCATCCAGATCCTATACTAATTCCACAGTGTGTAGAACAAAATAGTCTGTAATTCAGATTATGCTCATGGGCAAGCTGGAATAGCTTCAAGGACAAGGGAGTTGCCCTAGATCAGTGCCATAAATGTTATTATATAGGAAACAGGTGCAAGATAAATTCTTTCATATTATACAAAGGTACAGTTGTACTTTCGGCTATCTCGCTGTTGAAATACTGTATTGTATACTGTAAACACAGATTTCTCTACTTGTAAAATACATTTATAATTCTTAGTTGCACATGAATGAGTAGCCCCTTACAGCTGAAGTTTATAGAAATAAAAACCAACATCACACCAGACCCCTGGGAAGAGCCAGGGCATCAAACTCCAGAAACTTTGCATATGAAATATTCCTAAAACATGAACTCGGTAAACAGGAAAAAAATATCAGTAAAGAAACTAGAATATGTCTGTTATTTAAATAAATAGGGTTATTAAGAGAACAGAGCTGCTTCACGAATTCACGAGTATGCTGCTCGTGACCTTTTATTGCACTCTTTACCTCTCTCCAATTTTTCCTTTTCTTTTTGAATTACCCAAAAGAAATCTTCCCAAACCTCTTCAAGAAAATAGTCTGCAGCCACAAGACTTTGTGCTAATGAAGCTCCAGGACAGCAAAGCCAGAGGTCAAGAGCACATCTTCTACAACGTCTCGGCTGAATTTGAAATTAAAAAGAGCTTCTTGATTTAGACCTAAGGATGTGTAAAGCAAAGGAAGGAATAAACTCCAGTGGAAAAAGTTTACTAGAAATAAAAAACAATGAATATTGAGAAATTCTGTAAACTAATCTAGCTTCTGATGTCTCAGCAACCACACTAGTACTGACTGCAAAGTAGCCCATTGTGTTATTTTCTTCTTTGGTAAGTGGTATCAAAATGTACCTATCCAATATAAAATTAAACCAAAGAAAGGCCAGAGGAGAATACCAGAGCGACATAGGCACTGTTCCTGTTCCAGTTGCTGACTGACAACACTGCCATCCCTTAACATGGTTTTATTTAGTTATTACAACCATCTCTCTGTAAATGACACTTAGGATTATTTAAGATTATGTTGTAATCCTTTTAATCCTCAGTGCTTTAAATTTCAGGCTAAACACCAAAGAGCAAACTAGCACTTAGCAGAAATATTTAAAGCATGTGATTTGAACATAAATCTTCTTTTATTCACCACTCCTCTGATGAAGACCTAGTGTATCACGTCATTCAGCCAGTGAGAACAAACAGCACGGTATCTCACAGCAAACTGCTATGTTTCCCCACATCCTGCAAAGCTGTTTCTAACCAGTTCCTTTCCTTGGTGCTAGCTATATCATCAACAAAATAAATGAAGGAAAATCAGAAGGTTATATTTCATGATATGCATATTTTTGGTTACTATTAAGGAAAACTTGAAGAAAGAAAAAAAAGGCTAATATGTTCATCAAGAACAGAAATATACTGCATGCACAAATTGGATAGTGTGAAAGGCAGATCAGGCTTATCCTGTTAAACAGGGAGTAGCTCAATTAAAATGAATGGAGTAACACTGCTGAAAACCTCATGATCAAGACCAGAAACCCAAATCTTCCTGCCTGAATATCATTTACTTGCAGTTTCTTCCTTTCCCCCCCCCATCGATCATGTTTCCAATTAATTTTCTTTATGATACTCCTGTACTCCATCTTCTTGTTACCATCCATTAACTGTCATATGCTTAGATTTTAAATTCCAGATTTCCTTCTTTTTCTTCAAACCAAAATCTCAATAGTCATTTTCTGTTTCTAATCTATAATTCATGAACTCAAATTGAACACCCAGGCTAAATCAAACTCAAAATTCGGCATCTACGCCTAGTACAATACATTAGCAGAAAGCAACCATTGCTCTGTTTGGATCAGAAAGTAATGCTTTATTGGTCAGAAAGTAATGAAACAAAAACCCACCAACCATGCTTTGTTGCCATCCTTTGAAGATATGACCATACTTATTTCTGATCATTCCAGAGTTAGTCAGCTGATGCATTTAATCAGATAGCAATGCAATGCATCTATATTTAGGTCACATACACGAAAAAAAACACTACCACCAACAAAAAATTCCAGCTCCCAAGTTCTATTCATCTGAACAGATCTATGATTAAGTTGACATATATTATCAATCTTATTCCCATCCATTTGAATAAACAGAGCATCAGAAGTTCTTCCTGCAATATTCAGTATCCAGGTACAAACTGACCTCTCCGCTTCCGAACTCGCCTTGGATTTCCTCCAGGCTATGTCATAAATCTTCACTCACTCTCTAGTCCCCTTCCCACTCTATCTGCTCGTGTAGCACCACTCTCCTTCAGTCCTTTCCTTTCCCAAAATGTCACCACTACTGATGCCAAAGCCTTCTCCTCTTTCGCTCTTACCATCTGGCATCATCTTCTTGTAGCTCTCTGTCTAAACAATGCTCCATCCCTTTTCAAAATGTGTCTTAGCATATGTCCTTCCTCCCATGCTTTTACTTCTTAATGTCTCTCCCACTCACTTATTGGCTTGATGAAGACATGTTTTAATGGGTTCAAACAGTAGTGCATGAGTTTCCTTTCTCACATTATTCTGATTCAGTGGAGTTACACCTCACACTAAGAGAAGTGAGAAGAAAATACATTGCAAGTCTTCATACAACTAGTTTTGGTAAATCAATAACAAAGCTTCATTTGTCTTTGCGTTGGAAATGTATTAGCTTCAGTGAATCACCTCTCTGATACACATTTCCAAACAGAAATTTTGCTTACTGTGAAATGAGAAATAAACCCTACAAGCTCAGAAGGCTTGTCAGCGTGCTCAGGGGGTTGCAGGATTGAAGGCTAAGGTTATACTTAATCGCTTTGCAAGCGAAAAAGCTGAAGATTGACAGCAAAACCATAATATTTATTTTAAAAATACCTAGGAAATGACAAAGCTCCAAGTGTTCTTTCAAGACAACCTGAAGGATGTGGGGGGTAAGTCTATCTTGAAGATGAAGAATATTTCTAAATATTGCATGCGCTTTGGAAAGATGTCTAGAAAAATAAACCTTGAAAAAATCTCTGTAACACCCAGTTGACCTGAATAGGTTTCTCCTCGAGAAGCCGAGTACAATCCCTTGAGGGGTTTTGTGTGTGATGGTTAAACCCCAGACCCAGACACAGTTGGTTCCCCCAGCACATTTCAGTCGGTGGTGATGCAAAAGGACTATCTGATAGCTAACAGTATCTTGACCCTGGCATGTTTGCTTCTGTGCCTCTCTTCCCTTTATAGTTTACATTGTTAAAATCTTAGTGTTAGAACTCTGGGAAACAACTCAATTCATAAAGAATAGCATGTTGATGTGGCTTGATGCAACTTTTAGTGAAACCAAAAAAAAAAAAAAAAAAACACTCTTTCTTCTGATATTCATGGAAGTTGGATTAAGTCCCAAAATTGAAAATGTTGCATTAAACTCTTTCAGCCTCCAGATCCTGGAATGTTAACCTTACAATAACACTCTTCTCATCCTTTCATCATCTAAGGCCTTGATCCTCCCTTTCAATTCAATGGGATTTAGATGTAGTAATTAAATAATATTATTTTCCATGAATGAATAGACCTGTGAGAAACATACATCTTTCTATGCTGGCCCTGACAGAGGCAAGCTTTTACCATCTTCCCCTCCCCGAAATGAACCTGGGTCATCACCGTCTGAGCACCCTGAACAGCAATAAAAATAAACAGAGTAACCGCACTGTGTTGGAGCAATGCTTGTGTAAGCAGTTTGAAGAAGTTGTGTTTATGGAAGTCCTTTAGGTCAAGATTCTAGGCCTGAACCCAAAGCAATTACCTACTAAGTTTTAAAAACAAATTGAATACAGAGCATTAATCAATAAATCAACAGGTTCTCAAGTGGTTGGGAGACTCAGTCATCAGAAATCCTTCCCTTGGAAAAATAGTAAACCGACGCTTAGTAAAATGCTGCGCTCCTGTATTAGTAGGAAAAATGCTGTATTATATCAGTCTCTAGTTATTAAAATGAAGGAAATAAAACCTACCTCTTAGCTCAACAGATTCTACACTTAAATGAGCAATGAAATGCACGCATTGCCTCTTACCTGAAAGACGTTCTTTCTGCTGGATTTCTCTGGGGTCCACTCAATCTGAGCACCACACAAATCCACACACTCAGGTTTATATCCTGGCTTCTGCAAAGAACAAAATAACTGTGAATGTGACCTGATTTTCCACAAGTGGACAAGATCACATAAAATAAGAATAGATCAAGTTCAAGTGAAAGATTATTGTAGCGCAGCTGCAGGTATTACCAAAGAGTTCATTATTCCCTTAGGTAACCACTCCCCAGGCGTGCTACCTCAGAAATACAGTTCTTACACTACATACATAACTCGAAATATAGTTAGATGTTTTGTTTTTTAAAAAATCGTCTCATACGCAGGAGACCAAAACACAAATGCATGCATGTTGACCAGAGTTTTTTAATTGCTTACTTTGCAAAACCTCGGGAAAAGTCATCATTTCAAGATAACGTTCTGTGGGTTTTCCAGCTACAAATTAAAACTGATGCAGCTGGAAGTGACAGAAACTGGACGAGAACCTACATCATCCTATCTGTAAAACAAGCTATGTCCTTTCTCCGAACATACTATTATTTCTAGCTCATTAAAAAAATTAAAAAGAAAAAGGAAAGAAAGCTTTGAGGGCATCTGTGCCACTCGGAAAGAGCTCAACACTTAAGGCTAGCTCCACATAGTCTGCTACTTTGCGATGTCAGTCCACACATCCCTGAGTGACATTGCTGTGCCTCCCCAGCTCCTCCATATGGATGCAAATAATTCAAAGAGCAGATTTGTTTGCCTGTACCATTTATGTTCCTGGGAGCTGGTGTAAAGCACAATTATCTTCATTTGCCACCTAAGCTCCTTCTTTAGGGACTTTGCCCGTTGCAGCAGTTTTGGCAAAGCCCTTTTAGTTTGAAGTAGCCTTCATAGATGAAACCTCAACTGCACATCCCAAAGAACAATAAAAACGCTACCATTAACTACCAAATGCTACCACTAATAAGTCCCTTTTAGTAAGATTTGGAGTAATATCAACACAAGGTAATTAATCAGCTTGATGCATCTATTTTGCTCCATTGTTCTTAAGACGTTTTACCTTAAAAAAAATAAAAAAAGGCATTGGTGACTTAACAGAAATGACAGTGGCCAGTGCATCATTAACCAAATAATCAGCTTTCCAAAGATTGCTCACTGAATTTCTCTGATGTTGTTGTTAAAGGATAAAAAAAAGTGTGTGCTCTCCAGGGTGCTTTTGGATAGAAAAGGGTCTATTTAGGATAAAAGAAGTGGAGTAAGAAATCCTGGTCAAGTAATTTGCAGCCATAGTTTCTGGCATCTTTCAGTACTGGAGTTGTAATTATGGCCTCCATTTGCCAAACCATAAAACTACCATGGTTCAGTTCTTCTCAAACTGACAGTCCATGTCTTTGTTCCTTTTCATTATTTTTTTTTTAAATACAAAAATGTTATTCAAAGCAGGAAGATGTTCTTGCGGCTAAACCACTGGAAGAGGAGGGTTTGGATTTTTTTCCCCAGCTCTGCCTCAGACTTCCTGCCTGGCCTCTGACAAGAGCTTAATATTTCTGAATTATAATAACAGATCCAAACTGCAAAATTGGTACTTGATTTTTCAAAGATGAGTCTGCAAAGACCTGAACAAAGAAGGCAGCTTTACTCAATCAACAGAAAAAAAAAAAAAAGTTTTGGAAACACATAATGAGAAGAAAAGAAGATTAAAAAAGCACAGACAAAAAGCCAGGAAATAGTTTCTTGATAGGGAAAGATACTGGGTACAGAGTGTCTTCTTCTGGAAAACTGCCATGACATTTCATACTGATGTGAGAAAAGCCACAGGAAGCACATCCATCAGTGGAAGTTTTGCAGAAGATGGGATGGTGAACTCTAGAAGATTTTAACATCTTTAATTTCTATGGTTGTACAAAAGTATAGGTAGCTGTAGAAATTGGACTCGGTGCACTCAGGTGCACACACAGATTGATTTGCTGTTGCTGTAATCTGGAGCTGGTTTACTTCTCAAGCTTTGCAATAAGGAGAAGAAAGGGGTAAGGATGTGCATCTCCCTTTCCAGAAAGGATGGGATGCAATCTCAAGGTCTTGGAAAGATAAACACGCTTCTGCTATGTGCAAACAACTCAAAAACTTTTCTTTTGGTGAATTCAGCAATTCTGCCCACAACAAGATAGGAGGTGTCTGTGAACACCTTATGAGTCTCCAGGGTACGGCATAGTATACAAAGCCTCTGATGCAAACCACATGCAAAACCATCCAGATTCTTCAGTGCTGGTTGAGTATGGTGCCCTTCCTCAGCACCCGTGCAGTGGGAACTAATAATCCCTGCTTAAATCCATAGGGAACCGAGGAAAAATGCCTCAAAATTCACCCTAGCCTCAACTCTGTCCTGCTTCTTATTGTTTACTTCACCCAGAGATGCTGCAGGAGAGGAAGCTAAGGTTAGCATGAAAGCTTGAGTACTCTGCGTCCTTGCTTTGTGTTTCGCAGTCAGAGCAATTATGTTATATCAGTGTTGTTGGAGGGGGTTACGCTGTAAATTGATACAAGTGTCTGCTGCAATGAAATCTTCCACAACATGAATATGGATTTCAGCAGCATTTTCACTCACTAAATTACTTTGCAGATGGGCTAATAACCTGAGGTTAAAATAACCTCTGTTGAATAAACTATCTCAGGGAATAAACAGACTAGTTTTTCTTGGTCAGAAAGGCCAACTGGTAATAGAATTTAATGCTGGTAAGAAAGAGTGGGGCTGTGATCAGTTTAGATCACAATGTCCCTAATTTAAAATAAAAGGCAAGTTGTATTCTTATGGGCACTAAAAACACATCAAAAGCATGACCATGAATGATCAAGACAGGAACAAAAAGATACTAATTTAGCTACATGGGATCCAAACTTGTATTTTCAGCAGTATTTATAAACAAGCACATATTCTGAGTCTCTCCTCTGTGTGCATTAATGATCATTCTCTCTATTACTCATAGAGAAACCAGGTATTAGCACTACCTTCACAAGGAAGCTATGGAACCCAGTCTTCTCTGAGCAAATTAATAAGAAAGTTGTTGTTAGAGCAAGTCCGGTACCTACAGTTCTACAAAGGAACAGCAAAAACTGTTTTCAGATAGACTAGTTCTTTGAGTATAAATATTATGAAGGATTTGGGTAAATATAATTTTAAGTCACCTCTAAATGTTATCCTGTCATCAGAAGTGGTATAATTAGAACGTGCTTTCCTTTTCCTCTCTTGTTGCCTTTATTGTGAGCTATCATTCCTCTTATAATGATGCTGTCTTTTTTCAAATTTTCACTTCATGTACAGCATTTAATAATTAATTATTAAAGAATTAATATCTTTATAATACAAAGGAACATTAATCTTTTTGTTAAGTCACATCACTTTACTGCTAACAATAAAAATGCTTTGTTATAATTAATACTACAGTGAATGAACATTGTCTCTATTACATTAATTAATGGTTGAGTTCCCCTTTTTCCAAAACAAACTAAAGGAAAAATCAGTAAATAAATAATTTCTAATGAAGCCTTTTTGTATTTCCCTTCCACTATCAAAATTATATCTGGTTAAATGGTTTACCAAGGAAATAAACATTGCATTTGCTTTATCAGATGAGATCACCATGCCAGTTTAGCTTTATTTTGTATATAATTTATATAACTGTGTGAAATTTCAGTTTAGGAAAGAGGGTTGTGAGATTTTGAATAGTTAGCTAATGTTTTTTCTTCAAGTTTTTCATAATTTATTTACCATTGCATATAAGTTATATGCAATAGACAGAAAATTTAATTCGACTCACCTAGTGAACAATGAGTTCACATCCCCAGTGCTCAGATATAGTGTGGAATTAAAAAGAAAAGCTTTATTTTTCCCATAACAAACAAAAAAATTGGATTAATATATGCCTGTGTTCTTCCTAACACTAAACTGCACCCATAGGAGAGCTTTGGAGTTTGGTGTCTGTTCTGATCAGAAGAAACTCAAGCTAAAACTTGTGGGTGTTAGAACTGGGATAACGAGGGTGGCAGAAAGAGATGTGGATCAAGCCAGAGTGGCTACAGGATGTGCTGTCACTACACTAACAAGTTTGCATATCATTTATATGAATTAGTCTTTTCTAGAGAAAAATGATAGATAAATAAATAAATAGAAAAGTAGGGCTAAGAGGCAGTGGATGGGATCTCACCAATTATGGGCACAGGTGATGGAGTGATGAAGTGAGACTTCAGGGAAAGGGACTGACTTATCAGAAGATCCTTTCTTGCAACACATCCTAATTTTTGAGTTAAATAGAATGAGATCTTTAGAATTTTAGAATTGGAATATTTCAGGCAGGTCTCCTTCAGTATTTAAATCCTTAAACAGCTACTGGGAATTTTAACCATGTGGAGGAGTCTCAAAGCAGTATCAAACCTCCTGTGTGTTGAATTTCCACCAGTGCATTTATCTGCTAGGATTTGGGTGAGGGCTTGCAAGTACAGAGAAGAAAAGGTAGCAGCAACCAGAGGAAGCACAGTGCACTCAGGCAGTCCTCAATTAACAAAGGTTTTTGTCCCAGTTAGAGCAGTGTACATTTTTTCCCCCCAAATCCCACTCACAACAGTCAGAAACAATGCCTGAATTTCTCACATATCCTACCTAACTGGAACTATGCACTTCCAGTTTGCTAACTTTTCTTCTGCTATCTAACTGGTGCCAAAATCCAGTCTTGAAATGCAGAATTAATGGATGACCTGTCCTGGTGAAGCTTTGAAGTGCTGGTGAAATACCAACTATAATAATCCCGTCCTGCAGCAAATCGGACCTACAGATGAAGCTAATGCTTGTCGTTTAGCACCTCACCTCCACAGAAGTTCAAAGCAGCAATGGGCCTGAATGTATTTATGATACTGGTACTGAAAGCCTGAATGTGCAAGGTGCTTCTAGAGCTGGGCTAAGCAGCCCATATCCACGCTGGATTAATTAGAGCCAAGTGGCTCACAGCTGCATTGTATCATATCCTTCAGATGAGTACCAAAGACATTTTGCAATAGCTCTCCTCCTCCATCTAACTTGACCGTGACAATTTCTCCTCTGTCATTATATTAGGTTCTTTTTTTTTTTTATATGCCTTCTGAAAAGACAAGAACACATTTCCTCAAAATTGCCCATTTGGCAGCTTCCAACTTGCATTGCCAGAGGAGGAACATATTCTGGAGGTTGTTACTTGAACACAACTTGAGCATAACATGAATTAATTTCCCAAATACATTTATTCTATGACAACAGCACCCATCCAGCAGACAGAAACAGAAGACAGCTACCGAACTGTAAGACTAGCTTTAATAGATTTTAGACTTTTTTTTTTTTAAAAAAAAAAGCAGCCAATTCAACTTTAAGGAAAACAGATTATTTTGAAATATATATATATATATATATATATTCATGTTATGCTGTTTTCATGGCTTCAGAAAAATATTTTCCCACTGTACTGGCAACAACACAAGCAGAAAGCGTCAAATTTCATCTTTTACTTATTTTTGTTTCATCCTTTATTTTTGCTACAACCCTCACCTTTCCAAAAAGGTAAGGCATGAAATGGTGCCTTTTAAAGCTGATTTTATGGCAAGCAGTATTGGTATATCAAGAACATATAGGAAAAAAAAGGGGTGGGGGTATCACCTGCCATGGAAAAAATAGCTTATTGTTTGTGACTTCTGCCAAAGAGAGCACCTTTGTGGCCACCCATCACTCCAATGAGATATGGCAGGTTTGATCAAGCCTTGAGAGCCTTTCACAATAGGGCTTTGTCAAACCTGTCCCTTTGCTGCCCACAGTGTCATACATTTACCAAAATCCCCTTTTGTTGCCCACATTCAGGTTCATAGGCTCAAACTCCGCAGTAACTAGCACTGAAGGGATACATGCCATTATTGCTTGCGCAATGTAGCTGTCACATCTCCGAAGACTAAGATCAGTGGTGTTTCCTTGGGGCACAATAAAGAGGTACTGCAAATTTCACTTTGTAGTAACTACAGGCTACAGAAATTGCATTAGCTGCATTAGAGTGAGTCATAGAAATATTCAGGAAGGTTAGCGGGATATGGTAGATGTCACATTTATACTACGATAAAAAATCACTTTGCTAACTTAGTGTTTTCTGCTTTGGTAACACCCTATATTAAGGTGCCATTTATAAATAATTTATTATTATTTATTAATGTATAAGCCACTTTACAGGATGGTAGATAACAACTTAAATTCATGTATTAAAGATGCACATACATGGTTTAATACAATTTACATCTCACAATATCCTTTGCAACAGATTCTCATCGCATCATCTGTTAAGCATTTATTACTAATGCATTTTATAACATACTTTATAATACATTATTTGAGAAAGTAGCTGCATTTAGTGATCATTTTCATAAATAAGAATAAAGCATTTATAAATGGCACCTTAATTTAAAGTGTTACCTTCGCATTACTGGATAGTCACT
This sequence comes from Oxyura jamaicensis, assembly GCF_011077185.1. Taxonomy (NCBI): domain Eukaryota; kingdom Metazoa; phylum Chordata; class Aves; order Anseriformes; family Anatidae; genus Oxyura; species Oxyura jamaicensis. The sequence continues at coordinate 35,327,375 of NC_048899.1, read as the reverse complement.
CACCATTTGTCTCACTTTGAAATTATTCTCAAAATGCACCTCTTAATAAAGGACATTCTAAGTCCTATTTCTTCTCATACCCTACACCTGATTAAAAGTTTATCAAGGCATTTTCCTTTAGCTGCTCTCCAGTCTTTGAAGGTTGCCAGCTCAGCCAGAACTTGCCTTATTTGAACAGCAAAGTTTATATACTGAAGTAAAAGTTACAAAAAATCTGACTGTATTGGATGGTTGATTGCCTACCAGGTTGGCCAGTGCCGGCTGTTTGGATTCCTTGTAGAATTCCATTTTCCGAGCAGTAAGGACAATCCAGGACGTGGACCAGTTTTTCCTTTAAAAATAAAAAAAAATAAAAATATATACATTAGCAAGGTGTGCAAGCAGGTGGGTAAAAGATGCTCCATGTGTAGTCTTGTTTTTAATTATTTCATGACAGAAACAAAAGTGATCTAAACTCACTTTGGCAACAGTTTTCCACCAGTATTGATGGAGTTGCAGTATTCTAATTATGGTGTGAATGTGGCCTAAGAACAAAGCTTGAAGGCCTTCTTTCCCCTCATTCCTATTTTAAAGCCTCTCTATTCTCCTTTTCCACCAAGACGCCTTAACCACAGCAAAACAGTGGGATTATTCACACATGCTTAAAGTTCACATATGCTTAGAGTACTCCAATAGCTGCTACCCTTCTGGTAACTAGTATTTAAAATGGAACCAGGAAGGAAGAACTAAAGATAACATGATTTCAATCTGACTATATGGTGACCAAAAAAAGGGTCTATTCTGAAAGTTCCTAAATAGCTTCTCCTTTCTCAGAACAACAACAAAAATACAGGAGAGAAAGACGAGAAGAACAACATTTCAGAGAGGTTTAAGTTTCCATAAAACGTCATAAGTTCATAGTATAACCTTAAAGAGCTGGCAAACTGCAGGGGCCAGGGAGAAGAAACCAAAATACACACAAATACGTGAAACAGTGCGTTCCTGCACAGAAGAACATAACAATCAACTCAGAAGGAAATGATATTATAGATATTACACATAATGTGATATTTCAAATCACCACATAAACAAATAGATCTGGTCTAATAGAAAAGAAAAACTTGAGACTTTCATCTAAAAATAGTTGACTGATTTTGGGGTCATAGCATAGTTACCAAATATGTTAGTTACCAAAATGTTCATAACCCCAGTTTAATTTCTTTATGTGAATGCAAGTCACAAATCTGAACATTTTGGAACAGACCTGAGCATGTGTGTAACAAACAGGCTGCTTCACATGTAAGTTGTGGTTCCTTAAAAGGAGGAGCTGCCTGTAAGGACACCGTGGGCGCAGGCAGCTGTTAGAAATCCCTTTTCCTCATTTTTCTGTCTTTCCTGTCTCTTTGAGCTTTCTCTATATAAGTATCCCTAAGCAACTCAAACACGTTCATTTTTAATTCTAGCAAAACCTGGCTTTGTTAAGTTTAAAAGCCTGCCGGTCTTCCTTGGGATGCTCACTTCCAGATCCACCTCAAAGCTCCACTGCACTCAATATCCCAACACACTGCACATCAGGCGTAACAACAGGCTGCTTTTCTTTTAATGACCTTCCTATTTAACATGAAGAAGCATAACCAATGTTACAGATGAAGTCCTAATACCACTGACATTAGCAGAGGAACTTGTCTCACCTCAGTACAGCCAAGATTTCAAGTTGAAATATTTAATTCAAGGTGAACTGAAATCATCGCTAAAATACAGCCAACAAGTGGCAACAGTAGGGAAGAAAAAAAAAAAACTCAATGAAGGAAATAAAAGAGTTTGAAGAAGACAGGATTGTATTTTTAATGCTATATTAATGGGGACAAAAATAAAGAGATTGAGAAAGAGGCAGAGAGTAGAATTCTAGAGAAGTATCTGACCAGAACTGGGAAAATTCCCCCACTGTTTTTCAGTCACTTTGAAATCTTCAGCTAAATTTATTGTAACTAAAAAGGTGTATCCTTAGCTAAGGTGAACTATGTTTGTATCTAAGGATTGTGCATATTGAGACCAGTTCAACTTCAGCAAATTGTTTTTCACAGTATCCTCATGAAATAAGTGCTGTAGCCTGTAGCTAATGATCACCATCAAGTTGGTGAGTACCAGCTGCCCATTGCTAAGCACAGCCTCAGTTCTTAATCCCCGCCACAAGGTTTCTTTACTGACAGAGGCGTAAGTGGCCAAGCATGCCGTGTGCTGCTTTATACAGATTTTCCTATGAGTTGGATATCCTGGATAAATATGGATTACTAAAGGATTTTAAATCCGTAGTACAAAGCTTAGATTCAGTACCCAGTTTACACCAAATGCTTGACATACGCTGTGGAGACGAAGGTTTCAATGGCACCTCTCCTTCAACTAGCCAGAACATTGCTCGCTCCAGCTATTTGTGGGGCGAGTTTTTCTAGCTGAGAAATAAAAACCAGCAGCTGTTTTGAGGTCCCAGACTTGCATGCAAACTTCTTAGAAGATTTAAATTTCTGATCAAACTGGGAAGTTTGCCAAAACATTAAAAGATTTCACGTCGACCTAGATCCCATTCAAGAACAACACAGCTCTGTTTATGGTTTTGAAATAAGGAGTTAACAATAAAGAACTAAAAAGTCAGTGGTAGGCATGCTAAGTGAGGAGCAGCAGAGCGCTGCCCCGGCCTCCGGTTGCTCTGACCCCGTGCTGCTCCAGCTAGGCCCCAGACAGGTGGCTGGGACCTGGGGCCTCTGCCTGGGCAGGGGGACGTGGCTGCTTTCCCCTTTGTAGGAGCAACAAGTATTGAGGCTGAGCACATATCCCAGAGACAGGACCCTGACACGAGTGGCCACACAGATGGCACAGCCAAAGGCCCCATGCCCATCCACCTCACGGGCCTCCCACTTGCCAGCTGGCCCAGCCTGGGTTGCAGCGATCACAGGCTTGTCCCTCTCACACACGCTGCAATCAAAAGTCCCCCAGTGCCCCCAGCATGGAACCCCAGTCCTCCTCATGCAACAGCCCAGGCGGTCCTTAGGACCCCACTGGCTCCAGTAGCTGGCACCCAGTCCACTCACACCAGTCCCAACCAGCAGCTGGTGCTCGGGGCTGAAAATCTGTAGGACCCCTTCAGATCCAAAGAGCTGCTGCCCCTCCAGCTACTGACACTGGGACCCCACTGGTTCCAGCCGCTGGCACCACAGCCCACAGGCCTACACCCCCAGCCTGGCTCCTGCAGCTGGCACCCATTTCACTCACACACATACACAGGTCATGCCAGGAGCTGGCACATAGTCTTTCTGCACACATACACATGGAAGAGTGAGCTGAGAAAACATTTAATGAGAAAATATAAGAAGGTCAGACAGACAGTGATGATCAGCCACAGAGCTTGGCCAGAGAAGCATACTGACTGGACATGTTTTACATGCGACCGACCCTTTTATATGCTTTTCTAGAATTGTACCTAGAATCATAAAATATTCCAAGTTGGAAGGGAACCACAAGGATCACTTAGTCTACTTATCCCCCTTCTTCGTTCCTTCTGTTTGCACTTTTCCTCCAATCCCCTGTGGGTTTACAGAGCTCTGCATTTTCTTGTACCCTCCCAGGCTTGGGCCTCTTGGTTTACATCTTGTTACCTAGATCTTGCTGCATGGTGCACCTGTAGTTTGACACCCCCTCAATCAGCATGACTTTCTTATTATTGTCATGTCTGGGTCTCAGCATTTTGCTTATTGTCCTCCCTTCTTTAATCATTCTGATCCCAAGATCCTCACTTGGGCAACTTGCTTGAATCAACACTCCAAGATGCAGTTTCTTCCCTGATCAATTAGTACAAATGAACAAACGACCTTTTTTTACTTTTTTTTTTTTTCCTAGTCATTGTCTCTTAGAAGTACTGAAACAGATGACCTTGTTGGAATAAACATGTCTTCATCAGACTCGGTTGCCATCAACCCCTCCCTTTCTTATTACCCCTAGTTGCATTGGAAAAGGTCCTTGACCTTGACCTTACAGGAGAAAACACTCCTTCTACATAACCTTACAAAGTATAGAAAAAAAAAAAAAGTAAGATGTTTTATCTAAGCTTCATTCTGAATCTTAAGGGGTGAATACTTTAATTCCATCAGGGATAAGGAAATTAAGAGAATAATAAGAGAATGCATCTGAATTCACCACAGTATCTGTAAGGATATTTTTTCCCTAAACTCAAGTTCCCTGGTCCTTTTAAACTACAGTTGTTACATTTAAAAAATGACATTTTGAAATCAAAACTTCATTACTTTTGTAACCTAGAAATAAAAGTTATAAAACTAGACAACCTTTTTATCCGATTATGCATACAGTCATTAATTAGATCTAAAAGAAACAAACAAAAAAATGCCATAGTGTGTTGGTTTCTGTATGGGTGGGAGCACTGTATTTCGTTGGATACATGCAGTGACCTGAAGTTAAACTCTTTAGAAAAAGTCCATTCACAATATTTTAGTTTTTGCCATGTGGCAGCAAGATTGTTCAAGAAGTCACCTCCGGTCAATGAACAGCAAGTTTAGGTAAGTGAAAGAAGGGGTCAGATAAAACATGCATGAAGTAGGTAAGTCACTGCTAGCCATGCTTGGTCTGTATAAATACTAGTATACAGAGAAGACTCAGCTGGAATCAACAGGCATATTGCATGAATCCATCTATTACTGTGACATTAAAATTATTGTTGAAACAGAGTCAGACAGCTCCTGAAATATGAAATCCGACCATGCGGATGCTGAAACGCATCCAACGCGAGAGCTGTTGGTGCATTTGCATTCTGTCAAACGGACACCTGATGGCAGCACATTATAGCTTCAGTGGTGCTCACGATTTCTCAGGCTATTCAAAAACATAAGACCATTCAGTATTTAAAAGCACGAGTGGCCGAGCTAGGCTGCCTCTTCCCTGTGCCCACAGTGAGCCAGTGTGCAAGGGAAAGCCATGGGGATGCTTTGCACTAAAGTTCCCCATATGAACTGGCTCTTGCCAGGAAGATGAAACCCCTTCCCAGTCTGGGCACATTCAGAGATCGTGCCCAGCCTATGTGGACCCTGCTGAAGCTTTGGCCAGTGCTCCAAGAGGGGAACAGAGTAATACTGGCTTCAATGCCTTTTCCAAACATCCAAGTGAAAACCAGTCTCTGATGCACTGCCAGCTGCAGGGTACCCAGCTATAGAAGATTCAGCCAAGTGTGGACAATGTTCTAGTTTCAAGTGAAATTCTGGACTAGGTTACATCCAGACTACTTTTTCAATTTTTTTTTTTTTTTTTTTCTAGGTTCCTTACTGTTTAACACTATGTAGGTATGACAGCTTATTTCTCCAGGCAGAAAACGTAATGTTTCACATTAATCTCTCATTCCCATTGGTAATGTACAGTACTTGTCACATCATTGCTGCCACTTTACAGGTATCTAGACTCAGCAAATTATAGCAAGTCCTTCCCTTATATCTAATATTCACATTGCTTTCAGCAGAAATAGTGTTAAGTGAGTAAGTGCTGACTGCTTTTGATAATCTTGCCTACACATCCCTGTGGCAATCACCACAAGGCAGGTTCCTATCCTTGACCCCTCAAACACTCACTCAGCACCAAAAATTTTCCCACTGGAAAAGGTATTATTGGTTTGTGTGGTACCTTACAGCTGTCCCTAATGTGCATATAACATATAATGTAGAGGCTAATGTAGAGGCTCGTATCCTGGGGTGCATCAAGAATGGCATCGCTAGTAGGTCAAGGGAGGTGATTGTCCCGCTCTACTCTGCGCTGGTGCGGCCTCACCTCGAGTACTGTGTGCAGTTCTGGGCACCACAGTATAAAAAGGACATGAAACTGTTGGAGAGTGTCCAGAGGAGGGCTACGAAGATGGTGAAAGGCCTGGAGGGGAAGACGTACGAGGAACGGCTGAGGTCACTGGGCCTGTTCAGCCTGGAGAAGAGGAGGCTGAGGGGAGACCTCATCGCAGTCTACAACTTCCTCGTAAGGGGTTGTCAAGAGGCAGGAGACCTTTTCTCCATTAACACTAGTGACAGGACCCACGGGAACGGGGTTAAGCTGAGGCAGGGGAAATTTAGGCTGGACGTCAGGAGGGGGTTCTTCAGAGAGAGGGTGGTTGCACACTGGAACAGGCTCCCCAGGGAAGTGGTCACTGCACCGAGCCTGTCTGAATTTAAAAAGAGATTGGACTGTGAACTTAGGCACATGGTCTGAACTTTTGGGTAGACCTGTGCGGTGTCGAGAGTTGGACTTGATGATCCTTAAGGGTCCCTTCCAACTCAGGATATTCTATTCTATTCTATTCTAACATAAGCACACACTCATTGCCTGCAATCAACCTGTTAGCTGCTGTTGCTTGCTTTCTGGGACTGTAAAACTCCAAAAGCTGATCATAAATTGGATTAATATTTAAAAAAAAAAAAAAAAACAAAAAAAACATCATTTAAGCTATAAGCTGCTATAATATCTATATATGCTTATAATTCAGAGTGGATATGTGTTTACAATGGATAAGTTCTATAATATTCACGTATAATACCTTAATTTCTTGCCACCGTCTGCTATTTTAGCTTTTAGAAGATATCCTTCTTTCTCCACTACCTACAAGAAAAAAAAAATCATAACCACATCACTTATTCAGATGAATGTATACATTTAGTCAGTACATGCATAAGAGTCCGCACCTGGCTAATCTAGTATGGGGACATTTTATCATTAATTCTCAGTTTAGTCACCTATTTTTTTCCTGTAGCAGTCAGTTCTTTTGTAAATATGCAAACAACATTTAAAGTCAATTAGTACGCATAATTAACCTGGAAAAAAGCCCATAATAATACTCTATTTGTTGAGTTAGCAGAAACTTATATTAATGCAATTAAAGTTTCTAGCTATAAGTAAAAAATAAATTAATTTAAAATGTATTTTAAGTAAATTATGTCATTTCATATACTGAGTTGCAGAAGTTCATGTTTCCTTAAGAGCTATGAAGGGCACACTATTTTTGTGAAAACCTCTTGATCCTTATAGTCTAAAGAGAATCCTGTTTAGGGGTAACCAATGTCAGAGCCACGGCAAGTCTGTGTATAACAGGAAAAGTCACATTGCCTTCGTAGGTGCCACATTTTGCTTTGAGTCAATACTAAATCAAGGCTCATGCAAGATGCTAGAAGGCATCATGCTTTTAAGTGGTGCTGTCTTTCAGATGAGCTATGGTATTGAGGCTCTCACCCCTCGCAGCCCTTAAAAGGTCACACGTCACTGGAGTGCATGCATCCATGTGCGGGGAAAACTTGTCTTCAACTTTCCAGCTGAACTAAATGATCTCATGCTATAAATGCAGAAAACCAAATTGAGCGGTTTGTCAGTTCTCGGCATACAATCTGAAACTGGAATTATAAACAAAGGAAAGCACAGCTGTGACGTGCTTTTTCCAAAACACGTCCAGAAAGGCAAAGCCCTTAGCTATTACCTACACAAAGCAGTATGTAATATTGGCAATCTGATACCACCTTCACAGATCCCCTACTCTGCTGCTGTTACTGAAACCTGCCCCCTTTGCTGTGGTGTCAAAACAGGATACAGACTCTGCTGATATACATGAGGCTGCAGCATCAGATTGCATGGCATCAGTGTTGCTTTTGAGTTTTGGAATATTAGAAGTGAATCCTAGGCTTGGTCTTTGTTTGTGTTTCTCCCTTTCAATTTGTGGTCCTCCGAAGTTCTGGACATACTTTTCTTAGGCCAGCAGGAATAAGGGACACCAGGTCAGATGTATGGTTCTGCGTGATCTGTCAAAACAATCCTTATGAAGCTGTGATATTGGATTTGGGATTTTGGGGGAGACTATGTAAATTCATATCAAGAAAGAATAAAGGGGGGAAAAAAGGGGGGATCTTCAACTAGCCCCACTGACCTGGCATTAGATCATCATATCTCATTACCTAAGGAAGTCCCAGCTGTGTCAGTAAAGGAAAAAGAGAACGCACGGACACCTCAGTGTTTCAAAAAGCACCATCGTCATTCAGGCTGGTCTTGTTTTCCCTGAAACACTGCTGAGTCAGTGCCTGACTGGGACATTAGGAATTCCACATCAATTTTGACACAATATGATTTTGCAACAATTTCAATAGACTTTTTGCAAAGCTATTAAATGGCAGTAAAACAGGTTTTGACATGCAACATAAGGATTTTTAAATCAAACATGTCTGTTATTTTAAATTATATGAAATAGCATTATATTAACAGTGTTTAACTATTGCCATAGATTTTGTCTGTTACTTATATGTAAAATATAATGAAATATGTACTGTGTACTTATCTGTTTGTACCTATGAGGAAGTCAGTGGACACTGATTTAGGTGACACTCAAATGTGTACATGGAGATTAGCATGTGCATTTTCTATAATTTGTACTTATCTCATGCAAATTCCTGTCATGCATATCATTGCCATAGAAAACCCAGGAAGTATATAGGGATTATTGTGCAGAGTCATGGCACTATTTATCTAGTGATGGATGGGTGAATTATTAGAGCTAAAATAAGACTTAATTCCCAACTCCACCTACTTTTTTTTTATTATTTTTATTTTTTTTTAAATCAAACTTACTTTACATCTTTGGAAATTTTTCTTTCCTTTCTAACCCTTCATTTTCGTAGCATAAAACTGGTGTTTGGCCAGGGCCAGGGATGCCAAATAACATATGAGAAAGGTTATTCCTTTAATATTTCTATCCATCTGGAAACAGAAATTGGGAGGAGCATTGGCTAACCATTCAAGCTGTTGATTGCTTCTCTGAATCAGACCCAAAAATCTCATCCTTTCAAAGTTTACCAACACCCTTCCCAGACTGTTATTTTAACCAATCCAAAACTAAAGGCAAATGTGATTTTCAACATTGGATTTGAATTACCTCTGTTCTCACATTTTGGAAAGTTAAAAATTGGATATGTTTCCAGATGAAAATGTTGCTGTTTAGTCATATTTTCCTCCAGAATAGCAAATCCAGTAACAAGTGTTGGGCATATAAAATATCCTACATTAAATTATGTAGCTCAAATCCATCCTTTGTTCTAAATTAAACACCTCAAAACTAAAGAGCTAGAAATACAAGATACTCATGAGACCTCTCAGGTTAAACAAAGTAACTTTACATATATTGGTTTTATGGAATTAGTGTAGGTGCTGTCTCTAAGAAAATAAGGGTCTTCATTATTTTGGTAACGTATACAGAGTTCTCTGTAATTAGCATACAGAGTATTTATGGAATTATAAAACAACTTTACCACTAAGACAAATAAAAAGATTTCAAGGATGGCACCAATATTTATATAAACTCTGTTCAGGAAGCTATATTTTCCTTGTTCAACATCTGTTAATAGCCCTTTTTCCTGTTGTACAGATTTTCTAGGAATTACTTCCAATACAGCTCAGGATCTACTTTCAATCCTTCTGCAAAGGGATGATATTAGATTAAAAAGAATACCAAATATATCTTAATGATATTCTCTGTTGTTTCTGTCTCAATAAATATCATCGTTTGCTGTTAAGCTGTTGCCCCTCCCTCCTTTCAACATGTGGAAGGTTGAGAAAATGACCCCAGACACCCTGCCTTGAAAGGATTAGAATAAAAATAAGGAAATGGAATATATATCATTTACTATTTAGAAAAAAAATATTAGAGCATATAGATTTAAATAAAGTTTCTATTTAAGTAAAATAAAACAACACTCACATGAACTTACAACATTAGGAACAATGTAAAAAATAGTAATTATCACTAAATCAAAAATAGGTTCCATAGTTTTCTTAATTAGAGAAACGACAAGCTTATGAACCTATCTAATCCTGATGAGTTCATATAAGTACTACTGATACGAACATTTCTTTGATTTAATTTAATAGTAATAATAAATAAAGCACTATCCATCTACACCTTTCCCCCAAATTCTTAGTGTCATTAATATTGTGTTAAATGTAATGTTCACTTTTATTTCTAAGGATTAATACTAGTATTAAAAACAGCTTCATATGGACAAAGACATGCTCACATTCCTTTATACTGAGTATTAATACTGATGAAATATCAATCTAGTACAACCAAGTTAACAGCAAAGTCAAGCCATACAAATTGCTTTGTATCTTCTATATTTTTTTTCTTTTTATTGATTAATCAAAGTCCCTCAAATCCCTTAACATCTTGAGGCATCCAAAGACTCGTGTATTTATTCTTTAGTAATGCTTGTGTAACATTTACATTAAAAACATTTAAAATAACAAGAGTGATTTATTAGTTCTATAGAGCAATTGCTTACCGTGTGGTCCTGTGTACTAATGATGTCTGCAAGCGTTAAGTTATGTTGGGAATGATTTCTTCTGTGACGATTTACCTAAAAAATAAATAAATATTTTAAAAGCAAGAATTTATTTTCCAAGAGGATTCAAATAGATACAGGTGAAGATGGACCAACAAATATAATTGGTGGGCATGTACTGGATGCAGTTTTGGAAAGTTTCTTTTATTACTGCTTTTCTGTGAAAACTTTTCAGTGTTCCCCTAAGCCCTGGATATCAGAAATACACAGCTACTAAACTAAAGATCTAAATGGGCTTCTTTGTGATGTGACATTAGCAAATTAAGCTAAAACTTAAGCAATAGATAAAAATCTTTTGAAATTAGGACTTTTTAAAAATACATCAAGAATCTCAACAGCTGTGTAACTGGTTAGATGTTTTTTATACCCATTTTACAGAAAAGAGAAAGATACTTATAACTTCAAGACCATCAAACAGGTTACTAAAGAATGTAGAGAATAAGCACCAAATATATCTGTTATGCTTTAATGTCTGTAAAGACTATTTCTAAACACTCCATGACTGGAAGGCAGCAGCAATATTGGGTTCTGATTCTCTAACTGTTCCCAAGGGCTAAGTCCTCGATTTCCTCAAGTTCCCTCTTTTCCAAGAGGAAGCCAGGATAACTATCTGTGACTCAACTCTACAAAATCACTAGACCCCATTAAACTATTAAGATTAAATAAAACATACATCACAAATCAAGGGTTTGGCAGAACTGAACAGCATTTTACAAATATGCAAAGAAAATGTCACCAAAAGGTATGTATATTTTTTTTTTTCCCAAAACTTTTACTGTTTAAATTTGGCATTACTCAAGAATAATATAATTTAGGGTCTAGATCCTGTAAAATCAGTGGTGTTCTCATCTCTTAACTGAGGTCAAAAAGCAAACAACAAAATATGGTTTTGACTAGTTTTCACTGTATTCATCATAATGCATTCTCTTTTTCTCTATTAAAAGAGAGTTAACTGAGAGTCATAATGTATTCTGTTTATATTTAACTGTCTGAATATAGAAAATGTTCTTAATTAATCCAGAGGGCCACGCTCAAAAAACAGTTAAACATATTATGATCCCATATTTTCTCTCCACACATTGCTTTCATGTTTATTTGTAAGCACTAACATTTTTAAGCCTTGAAATCTATATCCTAGATATTGCTCTACTCTCCTAGTCAGAGCTAATGAGCTTAATGAATTACCAGTTCTAAATTTAATACAAACATTTCAAAGAAAGAGATAAAACATTCTTCACAATTCAAAAGTTTCTCTGACCTATTTATGAAGAATATCACTTAACAATTTCATTAAGGGTGAGTAACAGCTGGTGACATGGCTGTGTCCTAAAGTGTTTTTCTCTCTTAATATTCTGCATCTTAAGCAATCGAGCTTTCATAAGAAATACTTTAGTTAGTGGCAGTACCTCCTTTGGGGAGAAAAAAAATGTCAGACCACATTTTCTGTATTTTGCGATCTTGTTTTCAGGAGTGTCATGTTCCTGTTTTATTAGCATGTGGGGTAAACAAGAATGATTTGCTGATGCTATTGAGAGAACTTCTAAGATTACAGTCTTTCCATTTAGATTTTGGATGGAACTTAATATTAATGCAAGCAGAGGCATGTATATAAATTCAAAATAAATTAATTCAATTCATCTTTTTCTTTATCTTTACTATCCAACAACTCAAAGTCCTATGGTGCTCAAGACATAACTAAACTATTCAGGTCTAGATCATAGAAAACATTTCTAACCCAGATCCCCCACTCTTATTTTTCGTTACCATACAGCAGAACATATTGCCAAATGATGCTTTCTGAAATATATTCTTCACTCAGCCAAATTAAATAACAAGACACTACTACTCCACAGCATCTATTTTCATCTATTTTAACATGTAGTTGCTATCTCCAGGAATTGTACTTGTCTACTGGGGGCCCTGTGCATCTTTGTGAAGTGTACAGCAGTGATCGGAGCTTTTGGTCTGGTCTTCAATTCAGTGTTCAGAGCATTAGCAAAAGAAATGCTCACATTTGATACATGCTAGAAATAATTCCGGAGGCACTAAGCCCATCCACAACCAAATGAAGAAGGGAGATAGTAAAATGTACTGTTTTAGTAGCACTAGCAAGTTATTCAAGGTAGTATAATAAAAACACAATAGAAAGATTTCCAGAAAATACAAGTGTAGAAAAAAGATTAAGTTCCAGGTATAGATGACATTATGTGCCAACCCCTTTGCTATCTGCAAAGCCAAAATGTTAAGGAAAACTTCATATATGCAATAAGAATTGGCCTCTTACCTGATCATTAATGTGATACTTTTGCAATTTTTCTAAAGTGGGGAATATTTCCCTTACAGGACAAAAATAAAAGAAATTCCTTTGTAGCCCAGGAGTGAGCAATGTAATTTCATGCAAGAAAGTCCTGGAGCTCCTACTGAAACAACCAAACACCACAGCTACATAAGCCAATCCATACGCAATCCATAAGCTACGTAAGCTCTCTTGAAAAAAAATAATATATATATACACACCTTATACATATATATATATATATATATATATATATATATATGTGGATAAAAATTGGAATTAATGGAAGCATCAAAGAAATTCTTACTAATTTCTACCAGCTTCTTAGTTTAGGAATTAAAGTTTTGAAAAACTGAATCAAAACAGCTTGAAAGAAATCAACAACAACATTCTTTAATAAGATGGATTTTATAAAATTAAATCAAGCCTTACACAAATTTGTTTATAAATATATTTCACAGATACTACTGAATGAGATATCTGTATCAGTTCTTTTATGTGAATATTCAGTCCAGTGTTAAAATGATCTTAGCCAGAGAGCCTGGGTAACAGTACTCACATTTCTCATAATTCTTCAGTTTTCCTTTATTTTTGGAAAAAAAAAAAAAGTAACAATTTTTAATGGTATATTTTTGAGTTGATTTCATTTGTTCCTGCAGTTTTTAATAAGTAGACCAAAAAGGAGATGTTTTGACAATTTTTTTCTCTCTATATCTCCATCTGATTACCCTAATAAACTAAAGCAAAACCTAAATAACAAGTGTCACAAGTCCTCTACCTCACCTCCCAGGGTATGATGAAAGGCAGAGATTTACAGGAGAAGTTTGTGAGATCCCTTTTTTGGGAAAGGCAGCTTATCAGCAGTTTTCTGATTTGATGAACATTCTTCAGTCAGCAACAATGTCACCTGCAGCATTAAAAATCCACTCTGCGAGTGCTTGCAAGTCTGTGGGCAAGTCTGGTTTTGTTAAATTCAGCCTCAGCAGCCCCCCCTTCACTTAGCTAAAGGGTATCCATCTCCTACCAGAGTTATTCCAGCATCTAAGCACTAATCCGTCATCATACTTCCTACAAAGGCAAAGCCTCCATTACATATGCCTGGTATCCCGGTGAGAAGGGACAACCATCTGACAAGTGCTATTTTAACATTAATGAAGTAATATACCATAACCTGATGTCCAATTTCATTTCTATGTTCCCATTTGTTCTTTAAATTCTCCCTCTTTTTGGGGGAATTCGTCACCACTAACTCATTGCTAGTCCCTTCAAATAGTGCAGCGTTGATTTAAAGAGAGACTTGGAGGACTGATTTGGATTTTATTTCCCATTACAAGCATATTTCTGACCTAATTCATCTAGTCACTGAGAAGCAGCATACTTCTTTCTGGTTTCAGCCAAACCTAACAAAACCAACCGACATTTCTCAAAAGGTCCAGGCAGACTGCTGCCATGCAGTCTATAGACAGCGAATTATTTCCTGAAACATCACTCTGAATTCACTTTTATCTCTAAATAATTAAGGTAATTGTAAGACCTTCCTAGGTGGTTTCCAAGGTTAGTGAATAAATTATTAGCCATAGATTATATACCCACAAATCAACCTGTCAACTCAGAAAACCATAGTTTTCTCAGTCACCTGGTGCAGCAGACCTCTGGGATGACATGTGCCTGTGGTTGTCTCCGTTGGCCACCCTACTTCTCCACCAAGAAGGTGGTTCTCATGGAAGTCTTTGTCAGAATTTTACCAGAAAATCACCACTTAGTTCACACTTTGGCCTTTCTTCTTAGACTTCTAACTATTGGTTTGTTTCATCTTACCCACACTGCAATCAACCATCATGGAGATTCTTTTACAAATACCCCCAAAAAGAGAGAAAGCCCCTACTGTCAAGAACTTGCTCCTGCATGTTGCTCGGCTCTGGACTTAATCCAGCAAAGCACTCTCCAATGCACTTAAGTGTTTCTCTGGATCAGAGCCAGAACACTCAATTCTTTATAGGATCGAACTTACTGGTGGCAGCTTGAAAGTTTGCAATAAAAGTACAAACTAGTCACATAAACTTTTGTGAAAACCATTCCCTCAAGAGAGAGGGAGGGGTGATACCTGATTTAGTGATGCCTGTGGTCATTTCGTTCCTCGTCACTCTGATATGGCAGTGACAGCTCATAATTGCTTAGATAGAGAAACTTAAAAATCTACTATAGCATTTCTTAATAGCCCCATCTCTTGAAAGACACCTTGACTATGGCAAGAGAACGGAAAATCTTGTAATACTTCACTCACTGCTGTGCTCCAAGCAATTTGTTTTAAAGAGCCAGTCTTAAGCAGTATGGCAGGTCCATCGTTATCTACAGAAATTATTTGGAAACAGCTCTGATAGGCATTGAGAAAACTCCATGAAGCTTCCCACTCAGAGATGCTCCTTTGTCATCTCATCAAGCTAGAGTTTTTGGCCCATCCTCAAGAAAAGGAGGCGGTCAGGAAACAGTGGGGGCAATCCCCTTCCCACCCGGCTCTCAGTGCCTTGCAGCCATGCAGTAGCTCAGCAGAAGACCCCATTCAGCCCCAGGGGAAGCTCCATGTCCCAGCAGCTCCCTGCCCACAGCTCTGGCCACCGGTGCTCCTGGCTTGCTCCGGAGCCCTCCCACCACTGTCTGCCAGAGGCTGACTTTAGAACCACAGGAGGAGTTTTTCTCCTTGCTTGTCCAAAGAGATTTCTTCAGAAGAAAAAGCAGTAGAGACTACAAGGCAGTATAACACGATGTTAGCATGCTCTGCTTTTTTTTTTTTTTTTTCTCCTGAGGCTTGCATGGAGATAGAGGCATAAAGTGCAGTTTCAGTCCTGTCCCCACCAGCCTTCCTTCCTCTCCCTCCCCACCCCCAAGTCCCCGAAATCTCATTACTACGCAGGTGACCGAATGCTTTCCTCAGAAATAGGAACTTGCATGGATGGAGCCTTTGTGCGCTGGCTACAGACCAGATAATCTCTCTATGCATCATTTAATAAGAAAACCACTTCACAGTCCTTACAGGCTTGAGTTTGTTACATATGACATGCTCTCAGCAGAATCTGCAGACTGAAGTCAGTGGGGAAAAAAAAAAAGAGAGAAAAGAAAAGCAGGATTGTGTTGCGTTCCCCCTGCATGTCTCCCTTTGAGCACACTGCCCTCTATATTCAGTTCAGATCTCCAGAGTCCGTGAAAATAATGATAATGGTTTTGCTTCCCTTGACCTCTTGCTCTCTTATAAATCAGAATCCTATAGACCTTTCCCACAGTGAGAGGGTCCTCCTTCGTACTGCAGCCTGTGAAGGTAGGTATTTTATATCAAGGCAATTTAATCACGTGGGAGTGCTCTCTGGCTTCTGAAGTCACTGTAGACAAGCACCACAGTGCTTCTCCCGTGGAAACATCTCAATTTATTCAGAGGCTTCATTCGTGAAATAGGAGAAAAATCATTATTCAGATTCTGGTTTAAATTTCAGCTGGTGTTAGGATGAACTTCGTAATCAGGGGATAAATTATTAATTTGATTACAAAGCATGGTCTGTTTGAAACTATATCACCTACTTCCCCCAAATTTTTGGAGGGATACTCCAAATTTGGGGTACCCAATTAGTGCTAATATTTTAACCCCAAGGGTAACCCTGCAGGAGGCACTAGGTATTTTTCTCCATTAATGGCTTGCTATTTCCCAGGAGCAGATTTTCTCTAAAGTGGGAGCCCCTTTGTTCCTCTCTAGCTATTCAAATGGACTTTGAAATTTGTCCAATTGATCCTTGCTTTGAGGGAGTCCCAGCTGATGTCGTTGGCTTCATTTGTAGCCTTTTCAGGAGTAGGAGATCTGCCAAAATCATATCTGGAAGAGGAGAGAGCTACAAAAGGTTCTTACCACCTATATAACTCAAAGAAATCCTAAGGCTGCTCTAAACGTGACTGCAGATTGCTCAGATTCGTGTACCTGGGGATCAAAGCCTGACAAGGGACCAACAGCTGCAGTGCATCTAATCCTAAGGTTTTCTGACTGGAAATCGGACTGGAACCTGGTATCAAAGCTTCAATATGCTTTAATTGTATTAAATACAATAGTCATTGATTCAAGAAAAGAGCATTTAAAGCAAAGCTTTTTATACATTTGCACTAGCCTTTTCTGTTACAGCCTATAATATGTAACAAATACAGCAACGTGCACACTGTGACAGCATTCATCCAGCCACACACAAATCAATATATTTCATAATATATATTTAAGTTCCCTATTCATATTTTTCTATACACAATGTAGTTGTTACTTTTGGTCCTCCATTTTATTAGAATATATTAATCTTAACTACTGCAGGTGCTTTGCTAAAATTGCAGATGATAGAGGAAATAAGGAGTGAAAACAGCAGGAGCAAAAATGCAATAGACATCAGTATTTCAGTGTTCTTTGCCTCTGACATTTGCATCTGCAAAAATGTGTTCTTTGATGTTATGTCCATAAAAGGTAAAAGTCAAAGTTAATCTATCATTTTTCTCTGCCTGTATTATCTTTTCACATCCCCTTTAGATCTTAGAAAAATAAAGACAGAAAATGTGGGAACTTGGCTAAGACAGCAACTGTGTCAACAACTCTGACCTGAAACTGCACCCCAGAATAGTATTCTCAGGGCAGAGGTGCAAGCAAAAAAAAAATCATTACAGCTTGCTAGTGCAAGTGTGCAAAAACAACCAGAAGAATTGCCTTTACAAAATCACATCCAGCACATACATTACAAACAAAATGCACTCCAAAGCTCGGTCTCTCCTGAAAGGACCGTCTCAACAGAAAGAGCATAATTAACATTGATGTCACACTCCTGTAAGTCATCAGTTACTATATTCCATATGAATGCCTTTGTATAAAATTCTGTTAATATTCCTAGACAAATGCACAGTCCTGCCTAGTAGGCTCTACTTTAGTGCTCGTCTTTATCCTGCCTGCCTAATTCTTTCTCTCAGATTTAAACAAGCCAAAAACTCACCTTATGCTACTGCAGAAGAAATTTTTATTTTTGAAGGTTAATCCAACTCAGCAGGATTTAGGGATGGCACTTTTGCTTGGTCGTAGGCATGTTGGCTCAGGCCAGACAGCTGTTTGGACATTCTCCACTGGGAATCTTGCCCTCAACACCCACAGTTGATGCACATACATGGTCTACTGGCTGCCTACTTCCATGCCCATCTGTTCACATGGCATGGTGCCCACTCACAAGTTCGCTGGATCCTTGCCCTTAGTGTGTAGATGCCAGGCAATGATGGGCTTAGATGGGCAGCCTGCAAAATACTGAAAGTGATCATTTTTTTCCTGTAGGAAGTCCTTCCTCTGCGATAGCACTGAAGCATGGACACCACATGCTACCCTACACTTAATAACACCTGTGGACGTATACGTGCCAGAAATAGGAAGGCTGGGGTGGGGGGAGAAGTGTACTGAGGGGGATCAGGGGGGTAAAAGAAGGAGGAAAAAAAAAAAAAAAAAGGAATGATATGATGAAATTGCATGGATTCCTGTCTAAGAATTGTTCTACATTGCAAATGGCAGTGGAAGGATACCCAAGCTAACTCGAAACAAACTGGTTCAAGCATCAGAGGAGCATAGCCATGGCCACAGGAGCCATAGCACAGCCCAGTTTACACTGCTTCCAATACCAACTTAGTTTAAATCTACCTTAGGCACCACACGTCCCAGTAGCTACAGTACATAAAAATCTGAGATGGGTCATAATGAAAGCAGTAAGAGCCAAATCAGATCTGTCTAAAACTGTTCATCAATGCACATCCCATATATACTCTACAATATAAAACATTCTGCAGAAGTCATTGGCACCAGTTAAGGTGCATAGTAAAAAAAAAAAAAAAAAGTCATCTCAATGAAGATCCATTTTAATTCGTGTCATTGCCCTGACAAATAACTGAGCAAACCCTACTCGTTATCAAGTCGCTCTTTTTAATAAAAATTAGTAGCAATGAAAAGTTTGTCTTTGTTGTTTTGGGGGTGGGGAAAGGTCCAAAAGCCAACCTTCTTGAAGAAGTTTTAATATTACTATTTTGTCCTAAAATTAGAATATCTTTTAGAATATTTTTTAGATATTTAGAATATCTTTTAGAAAATTAGAATATCTTTTTCTTCCCTAAGTTTGATTAACAGTAAATCAACACTTTACGATTTTATTATTTTAAATAGTAATCTGTCTAACAAATTAATATTTTTGTTAATTGTCTTAGAAGAATATGCTTTATTAACATCTTAACTGAAGTTTATTTGAATAACCTTTAAGTACTTGTAAAACCTATGTAGTTTTTAATAGACTATTTATACCTCTAGCTGCCCTTCATACACTGTAGGAGAGTCATCAGAAAAGTTGCATACTATAGTTTCTGGTCTTTTACTAGATAACACTTTCTAAAGGAAGAAGAAAATCAAAGAGATCCAAGCAGCAAATATTTCTAATGGAGCCTTCCAGGATGCCCAGTTTCTGCCAACACTGGCGAGTAAACTATCACACTTACAAACACTCATGGAAAATTAATAAAATGAGTT
>NC_048899.1:35301427-35308029 GCF_011077185.1 Oxyura jamaicensis | reverse complement strand
CCCCTGCCCCCCTTGTTCTTCCTCCCCCTTGCAGGGTGCACCCCAACACTGCTTTAATGATTTCAAATGCTTGCTAGCAGGCTGAAAAGAGATATAAAAGCAATGGCATGGCTGGATCTGCAGCCTGGCTTGGGGCTCTCATCTAGTCAGCAGTGGAAGCCTGTGCTGGAAGGCACATTTAGGCTGTGTCTAACTTAGTGTTTATTCTGGGGTGACTGGATTTGAGAGCGCTTTCCCTACCCTAGAGAATTGTTTGCTGCACGGAGACATCCGTCTTGTCTTTGAGCATGCTCCGCCGAATCAGTCATGTGTGACGCCTTGATCTGTTTTGGTCTGGACATATTTACAAAATGTTGTGTCCAAGTTTCACAGGAGCAGTGCCGAAAAAGTCCTGGCGCCTGAATGAAATTAGATTTATATGGAACACAAGCCAAAGACGTCGTTATGAATGTCCAGTGACAAAATCAAGGAACCTGAACAACAACAAAAAATTTTTGGTTTCACTTCCAAGTTTGTTTCATCTTCTTTAATCCATCCAAAGGGAACAAAAAAAGAAAAAAAAAAAAGAAAAGAAACAGTGAAACTACCTCTTCTATAACTTGCTAATACCAGGCAGTACAGGAGTAAAACACTAGTTTTTACAATGGAAAAGAAAAAAAAAAAAAAAAAAAAAAACAAAAAAAACACATTGTTTTGGTCAGTACAGGAATTTCTGCAAAGTATATTTTTAATGTGATTGGAAGGAACATCTTCGAACACAGCTCACTACTGAAAAGCCCATAATTAAATCTTATTAAAAGCTATTCAGAGATTGAAATTAGAGGCTGTAACACACAATCACTTGGATACCTGTCAGCTTGATAACATCTAGATGGCCATCCAGTTTGCCACCTGCTCCTGCCTCCCTCTGCACTAATAACCTAAGTAAGCTAGTGAATGTTTTTTCCACCTCTGTTGTCTCATATCATCAAAAACTGTAATCTCTCTTGAAAAAAAAAGTCAGTATTACTTATCAGTGTTGTTCAGAAGACCAAAGTACATTGCACTAGAAGAAAGAATGAAGCAAAGTTTTCAAGCAGATTTTCCTAGGTGCCATTGTAATCACTAACATGAAAGAAATAGAGTAATCAAAATAATAACTGATCCGTTTCAAGTAGCTTTTTAAGCAAATGGGCAATTTTGCAAAGGTCAATTAGCGGGATGACTCCTTCCTATTCTATGTGACATTACCACATTTTGCTAGAAAAAGAATGAAAATATCTTTTTTTTCCTTTGAGATTTCTCACTTTTACTCTTAATCACTATATTGCAGCAAACCAGGTAGAACAGCAGTGATTGCTAATAGATTGTTAACAGTTACTCAGCACTGGGATTCTCTACATGCAATTTACCTTCCTGTCATGCAAAATTAATATCCTAGCTCTCTTACCAAGAACTGCTGATAGACTAAAAATATGATAATGCAAAGGTTAATTTATACACATACGCACGCACCCCAAAATTAACTCCTCAAATTTGTATTTGTCTGCAGGGCTCTTGATTTGTTTCTGTTTCTCTTTTTTGTTGCTGTTTTTTGGTAACCTGTGTAATAAAGTCATCCACTTGTGTTTCAGCAAAGTAAGAATTATAATTGTAAAACTCTATTGTCCACATTGCCTAAATATTATTTTATTATTTTCCCTTCATAGGCCAAGAAACATTTCATGTGATACTACACACTCGTGCTTATTCCACAAATTGGTCCATGTAGCAAAGGCAAAGTGCAAGGAAAGAAGTGTGTGTTTCTGATCTAAGCATACTGAATCTCCTGGTTTTAGTCTTGTGGCATTACACTGACAGCAAATCACGTAACAGTAATACAGAAGATAAAGAAAAGAAGAAATGGAATTATCCAGTTTGAAACTTCTGAAGCGTCTAGACAGACTGGAAATTGCCCCTGATTTGATTTTCCTTATTCTGTTCTGATAGAGAAGTAACCTACCTTACACACAATAGAAAAATCTCAACAAAACCAAACAAGAATTGTCTGCTGCCATCCAAAAGGCAGGCAGTGTATAAAGGTGTACTCTGGGAGGGCTGCTCAGAGTCGCCAGACTTACTGCCAAAGAAAAAGCACCTCAACAGAACAAATGAGTCAAATTATATTAGAAACCGTGGTGGCGCATGGAAACAGAAAGTTGACTGCATATTTCAGTCCACAAATATACATACATTTAAACCACACTATCAGTGAAGCCACAAATGCACATTTCAACGAATTGAGGAATTTACCAATTCTCTTCATAACTTCCCACTCATCTTCACAAAATGTAAGAACATACTGAACTCTCATTTTATTTTGGGGAGGGGTTCCAACTTCCAAATATTACATTTTTATTTCCTTTTTGTGCTACATTAAGGAATCCTTTTGTGTCCAGCATTGTTCCTGCATGTAGGTAAGAAGGAAATTAGTTTGCCTTTTAATTTCTTTCAGGTACATTAAACAGCCTGTAGATTGTTCATTGTTAATTTTTTATTTTATTTTATTTTTCCCAACTTCCAATACCCCTTTTTTGCCTCTTCCTTGCATAGTCACTATTATTCTAGTATCACTCTTCTAGATTCCTTTTCAACAGGATGGTTAACAGAAATGAACATTTGCTGTCGCCAATTTTTATCACAGAGAGAGGTCAATCTCTTTCACACTGAAACACCCATAGAAGCTACATTTTGAAGTAAAACCTCATAATATGGTTCCTTATTCTGGAAACAGCATGGCCTATGTTTCCCATATATACTTATATTTGGATAAAGTAAAATGCACTTTCAGCCATTAAGCAATCCTGATCACTCTCCACGAGTGCCTTAACCCAGCCCTATGTGCCAGTCCATCAATCTTTGCTTTATTTTAAAATTTTATTAGAACTGTTCTATTTACTTCCATACCACAGATAAAAAGAGTGATTAGTGTCAGGCTTAGTACCAGTCCCTGGAGATCAACTCTAAAAATCCACCCAGTTGATGATGATTCTCCAGGGACTACTTTCTGAAATGTGTAAATTAATCAGTTCTTAATCCATTTAACGTGTGCTTCACTGATACAGCACATAGCTAATATTTAATCAGAATGTCATGTACTGTTAAGTCAAATGACTTACAAACTTTCAGTATTCTTCAAAAATAAGGTAGCCACTTTCAATGAGACTTGTAAAAAAAATTAATGCCCCTGTTTTTGTTTGAATTTTTATTATTATTATTAAAATCTGGTGATTGACATTAAGTATATTCTTAACTTGATTTCTTTTTATTTAAGCCCTGAAACAACTTTCCCATTAGTTAATCTAGTACTAAGTCTAACCTCCACACATTTTCTAAGTCATGACACTTTCTTAAAAAAATGTATTAGAACAATATTCAAACCCTTTTTGAACCTCTCATAATATCCATGAAAATCCAATATTTATTTAAGGTTGAAATCAAAAGGCAAAGGTCACCTCAGAAAACTCTTTCAGGCTCTAGCCTGATATTTAAGTTTCCTAAAGTTTTGCTATATTCTGCTAATTTTTCTAATACTAGCATCACTGCTTGATGCAATATATTTTAAGTCATTAATATCTCAGAAAGCTCATAATCTGTTTCTTGTAACCGAATTACTATTCAAAACAAACAAATAAATATGTATTGACTGTTCCTGTCTTTGCTGCATTACTGTTAATATCTGCATCACCATTATAGCATGGCTGTAACAGGCCTGTCATTAAGAACTTAAAATTAGACATAAAAACAAAGTTCTAGAAGTTATTGCACTCCTAAGAGGTCAGAACTAGAAGAATTTGGAAAACTCCAGGACATAAGAAAGGCATCAGTTTGGTCCAGCAGTTGTGGGATTCCCTTCTGTGATACAATATCCAGGGTGAAGATTTTCTATTCTGTTTAGCATTTGGCTGCTTTTCACTGTGTAAAGAGCCTGTCTCTTTCTCTAGCAGGTGCCAGTACAAAAAATGCTCAATTTATCAATATATCTCAGGGTGTTATTACCTAGACTCAGTGGCTATAGATTTATAAAACAGTGAATACACAGCATAGTATTTTAAAGAACAAACAGAACTGCCTGGAATGTACAATTTCCACGTGCTGAAATAAATAAATTGATTTTGCAGTGCTCTGCATTTTATGTAATTGTCTCTCTATCTGCAAGGAAAGTTGCCAAATCAAAAATGAAATAATTTAGGTCTCATATATTCAGGTGCACATACTTTCAGAAAGGCAGAAGCAAGCTGGCACTCTGTCTCATGCCAATTTTTAAAATATCTGCTTATATCTTCTTGCAATTTTAAGTATGTGTGCACCAAAATGGAACACAATGGAAGACAAATCTCCCTAAATTATAATTCCTTCATAATTTATTACATATTGCCATAGAAACCGATTTTCAAACTATATTCTATGTGGCTCCAGAAGTATCAAAATTTAAACAATTCTCTGAATAAACATCTTAAAATGTTCTAACATCAGCATACAATGGGCCATTTTCTTCACCGCTCAGATATTCCAAATCCAATAAATGGGGACTGACCTAAAAAACCCTGCTCCGGATTTGAAGATTGTCAGCTCTATTACACCAGCACATTCACACACAGATATTGAGGTTGATGCAAATGTTTAGAAAAAAAAATTAGCATAAGGGCACATATAATTCTAAAAGATGCTTAAGTATAACCACTTAGGGTTGGAAGTGGTAGGCTGTGTACATACTACTGTGCAAATTCATCTATTTATGGTGCAGATGCACACATAAACGTGTGATTTTGAGGATATTTTCCTCTGAACTTAATTTTTCTATAATAATTACTGAAAGATTAATAGGTAATCACAAGGCATATATGGACTTTTCTTAAAACTGCTTACATATGCTTTGTAAGTGATATTTTTCTGAGCCTAACACCCTCTGTTTTGTAGGTCACACGGATATCCACAGACTGTGCAGCTACTGAAGGCGCTTGTCCTTTAGCCTTCTGCCTCACCACATGATTGAGCATCCATATACCTTACAACCATACACCCTGTCGAGTGTTATTCTCTTACATATCACAATTTACCTCGCTTTCTCCACTCAAACATGCAACCAAGCTGAGCAACAAGCTGCTTCAGCTGCCATGTCATTTCAGTTTTTACACATCTTCCCTTTTTATGTGTGCTCCACATCTCCGTGATGTCTCATCTCCCCGTTCCACTGCCATAGGCTATGAGTCAGGAACAAAGCTTAGGCTCAATGTCAAACAGAGGGAAAATGGGAAAAATATCATAGAAGAGAAAATTAATGGCCGCAAACACAGCTCTGAAACTTGCATCTTCACGGGCTTTGTGGATCTCCCTTGTTCCTTAGCAAAACCCAAAGTAGAAGAAAGTAATACTATTTGTATAGAAAAAGCCTTAAAAAGGTACTTAGCCAAGGAATATACAAGACCAAAAACTTCATATCGATAGAATTATTTTTACCTATTAAGGAATAAATAATTCTATGAAGCTTGCAAACAGGCCCCTTTTATCTGCAATATCATGCCTGACCATTGTGGCTTGTGGAGGCACACATCTCCAAAAACACCCAGCAATTGATAGTCCTGAGCTAAAGACACAGAAATGGAGTCCAGCCTGAAATCAAGGCTACTGTGCCTGAAGAGAGGCCTTTCTTTCATTTCCAACAGAAAAAACTGAGGGTGAAAAGCATGTGAAATCTCTTTTGTCAACAGGTTCTCTAGTCATGTCATTAGCTTAAAAATCTTACCTTTAAGCTTTATATATTGATTTATTTTTTTTCTACAATAAATATTTCTGTTTTTATGAGGAACTTAGGATGATCATAACCTGTATTTGCCAAAAGATAATAATGAAAAAAAAAAATAAAAATCACTTTGAAAAGGGCTGACTGCCCTCAGATATGGCTGGCAAATACTCAGGTTTTGTTGGTGTGGAATCATGATCTTCGGTGTCATTAGCTGTTAAGTTATTACAAAATCTACTTCATAAGAGTTCTTCAAAAATAAGGATTTTATATTTGTGTTAAATAATAATAAAAGTAGAGATCCCAGAGCTCACTAACGTGCAAGGAAAAGTGGATACTTTGCTTTTATTCTCGCACTACAGAATTATTTTGCTCTAGAAAATAATTTTGTTGAGATTCCTGTCTCTCTCCCCAAATAAATTTATTCTTCATAAAAATAGCACTCCTCTTTTTTGCAGATCCCCAAGTCATACAGAAATAAACATTAATATAGCAAGTGTTAACACTAGTAGGTTATTTGAACCCAGATGTTTTGTTTATGACTAAGTTACTTGATCATCTAAATTATTTATTTAGGAAGTAACAACATGTTTTACAGGACCCCGTTTCATCTTGTGTGCATACCTTTGCCTGAACATATTTCATATAAGCTTAATAAACCTTTTAACTTTTAAAAATGTCAGTACTTCACCTTTTCACTATTTGAAGTGTATAATTTGTATGTTGGAAGTAACATTGTACAACTGAGATTAATGCAAATAAACATCTTTTTTGTTTTTTACATCTTTTGGATGAGCAAATCATAGCTGAAAAATAAAATGCCTCTTTTTTTTTGGGGGGG